>NW_015540860.1:700991-709485 GCF_001515605.1 Sinocyclocheilus anshuiensis | reverse complement strand
CAATATATGACGAGCAGCGCACGTCTCTATCTGGCTCAGCGTCAGCCAAAGCGCAAAAGCACAGTTTGAATTTGGCAGTTATGTGACGTCACCGAACGTTCTAAATCCCGTATGTGGGACCGTACCCCCAGGGGCGCGGAAATAAAAATCCCATATGTGGGACCGTACTGCTCTAACAGGTTAAAATAAAAAATAAAGACTACATAATTTTAATTAATTTTAAATTAAAAAAATAAAAACTGGACAGATAGACAGATAGATAGATGCTTTTTGCTTTTTCCAGTCCATTCATTCACGCTGCATCAGCTCCTGTTGCCTGATCCGATACCAGAGCCATCAGATGTTGTTCCTTACTGTAGACCGAACAGCACTGCACTGTAAACTGATTCTGTATCTGTGGTTTTCACTGCAGATATTATCTCAGTGGATGAGGATGTTCTGCTCAGACAGAAACTTTCTTATTCAAATCCATGTCAATATGTTAATACTGTAGATATAATAGTAATACAGCCATGTGAAATGGATGGGAAAACTAGCAATACACCAACAATGCAGCTGCCAGGTCTTGTCTAAAGGTGTTTTCTGCAGTTGTAGGCACACAGATACACACAAGCACACACAGACACCTTTAACAACGAAGTCTCCTCAAATCCTCTGCCTGTTTATCAAATTAAATATGAATTTCCCACGACACCATACCCAAATTCATTAAAACATCAAAAGTCTCTAAGAAATGTAATTACTATTACTATTCAATCATAATTACATTGCCATTGTGCTGCCGTTGACAGAAGTTTCCATCAGTCCTGCTTTAATGTTTGAACATCAGGCTGAGTAAGTTCACACCATTATTTATTCTGAATGTTTTTAATTGGAGACAGAAAATCCTGGAGCTGTCTGGGGGAAACATGAAAGTGAGAAACAAGATAGTTACTCTGAGCCCTGAGAAGGACAATAAGAAACAGAAGCCTTTTTATGTTCAAGGCCCCTAAACTTTCCTTTTCCGATGATTTTCATTTCTCTTTTAACGTGAAAACACTGTCCTGGTTGGCTAGCGCTTTGAATGTTTTATTTATCTCTAAGCAACACAAACAGCAATTATAAAGCGATTTAAAATAAAATGCATAGTGTATTTGCGCATATGGATCTCATCTTTTTGTTTCTTGTGCATAAAATAGTTCACTAACAATGAAAATTGGCTCCAGCCATTCACAATGTATGATTTTGTTTCTTCGTCAGAACAGATTTGGAAAAACCTTAGAATTACATCACTTGTTCTAAACAAATATTTTAGTGGATTTTGGACAACAGGGGCTTGAAGTTTTTCACTGAGGAAGCAATATTATGGATTATAGACTGGTATTTTTGGTCAGAAGCAACAGTTTGAAGTTAAACACATCTTAATGATGGATTTGTTTCTTTCAAACATGCAGTTTTACACATCATAAGATGTTAACTGATGGATTACTAGTGGATTATTGTGATGTTTTTATCAGCGTTTTGGACTCTTATTCTGACGGCACCCATTCACTGCAAAGGATCAGTTGCTGAGTAACAATAACTGTTTGTTATTATAAAGAGCTGAACTAATAATAATGATCTAAAAATAATTGTCCTCAATGCAAAATAATAATAATAATAATAATAATAATAATAATAATAATAATAATAATAAATAAATAAATAAGTACATACATACATAAAACCCTGCTTCAGCTAATGTTGTATTGGCAGAAATTATTTTGTATACCATTTCTTCTAAATATTTATTAGCCTGCTGCATTGATTCATTACATGTTTTGATTTCTCATGGTGTCCTTCACTGTTTTGAGTCATTGTGTTTTTGAAGGATCCACTTATAATTCAGCTTCAGCTTTCTGACTGCTATCTTCACATTCTCCACAAGTGATACAATGTGAAATTCATGATTGACTCCATGATGGCAGGCCAGAGCCTGAGGCAGAATAGCAAACCTAAATCATAACGCTTGCACCACCATACGTGACGACTGGCACATGATGTCTTGCATTGCATTGCAGCACGTCTATATAGTTTAGCTTGTTCGAAAAAGAAAAGCAGATAAACATCAAATTTTCATTTCTGGGTGAACTATCCCTTTAAAATATTTGCTTATGGTATGGTAACATCTATGTATTTTTCTTTATCTTTTCTTTTTTGAACATTTTAAAGCAAAAACTTTCATTTAGTCTGACAAAACCAACCCAACAAATTTACATTACCAAAAAAGGTATTTTTGTGGCCTATATCAAGAAGAAATTAATGTTTAAGGTAACAATTTCAGATTTTATCTTTTTGAGAACAGATATTTTATCTGACTGTATTTCCCGCTGTTAACTCATTTTCAATGACACTGAGGCAACGGTTGCGTGCAAATCCTTTGATGTTACGATGTTATCCTGGGGAGACGTCCTGCAGCTACTTTCAGTCAGCTCTTCGGCTACACTTGCTGAGATTACCTGACCTGGACAGATTGAGCGCGGTTTCCAATTCTCCCCATTTGTGGATGATCAGCATGATTGACTACAGATTGCTCGGAATAGTTTTAAAGACCCCATTGTTCATGTGAAGTCAAAGACAGCCTGATGCTTTGTTTATAGACTATTTGTGGGTGGCAGTTTGTTCTTTCACCTATCAATTCGTGTCGATAAAGTATAATAGGGTAAAACCTGCATAATGATTTATTCTATATAGTGCTTGCATAAATCAAGTAGTGCATACACTTGTAGCTGTTATGTATCTTTGTAAGTCATCGCAAGCGCACGAACCCCCCCCCCACTCCAATTATAAAAAAAAAAAAAACAAGTGGGCTCCCCCAAAGTCCACGGTTTAGCTCGAACACTGCCCAAGACCATCAACAGCAGTGTATCTTGGGCCTTTGAGAGCTCCTTTCATCTCAGCTACTCACCTCTATTTCTAAGACCAGACCAGACCAGAGGGTTTTGATGTCTGGATTAAGTAATATCTCACAAGTTGCTCTCTAATGATGTTCCAAGAGTTTACATACATATTATTAAGCATTTGTCGCAACGATAATGATAACAGGAGGTAAATTATGCGTTGGAAGACAGACGGTAGCCTGGGCTAAATGATGTGTGAAACTGCGTCTGTACTGTTCTATGACAGGGGTGTCCAAACCTGTTCCTGAAGAGCCACTGGTCATCCTAATTTAACACACCTGGACCAGCTAATCTTTAGTCTTTAGACTCACTAGAAACTTCCAGGCAAGTGTGTTGGAGCTGGTTGGAGATAGACTCTGATCTAAACCCCTGATCTAATGCATTTAGATTTATTCAGTGATGTTAAACAACATTTTTGACTTGAATAAAATCAGATGAGTCCCATGTTACCACATTTTAACCATAATATCAAGTGATATCAGTAACTTGAAAAATGGGTCAGTTATTATTATTATTATTTTCGCATCTGCATTCATTTCAGGTTGTAAGGAATAATGGGGAAATTATTGCACATAGTAGCTCTAATATTTTACAAGGCGTAGTAAAGTTAAAACTCTGGTACTTTGCTTGAGAAACAAACTCTAAAGTTTATTGCCTCTTTCACAGGTTTATGGGCTTTCAAAGAGTCACAAGCCTTTTAGGATAGATAGATAGATAGATAGATAGATAGATAGATAGATAGATAGATAGATAGATAGATAGATAGATAAAAGAGTCACAAGCCTTTTAGGATAGATAGATAGATAGATAGATAGATAGATAGATAGATAGATAGATAGATAGATAGATAGATAGATAGATAGATAGATAGATAGATAGATAGATAGATAGATAGATAGATAGATAGATAGATAGATAGATAGATAGATAGATAGATAGATAGATAGATAGATAGATAGATAGATAGATAGATAGATAGATAGATAGATAGATAGATAGATAGATAGATAGATAGATAGATAGATAGATAGATAGATAGATAGATAGATAGATAGATGATTGGTTGATTGGTTGATTGATTGATTGATTGATTGATTGATTGATTGGATTGATTGGATTGATTGGATTGATTGATTGATTGATTGATTGATTGATTGATTGTTTATGACCAGATATATTTTTAGATGACTATAGTTTGATACAACCTGAATAATGCAACTCTTTATCATTTTACAAAAGTGAAAAGTAAATGTAATAGTTTTGTGCATTTGAAAACTTTTAAATACAGTGTTTTGCCTTTTTTCTTTTCATTTAATGGTGCCACGGGGGAAGTTTTTAGCATGATTATAAAATGAGGCACTAATGGGGACTTCAATTATTCAAAAGCCAAAAGTATCACTGATGGAGCCTAATTAAATTTTGTTATAGGCGAGCCAGTGTCAGTGAGCAAAGGCTGTACTTACCTTTTCATTTAAGTATGTATTGTACAAGTTTTATTTCATTATATTTTATCTTAAAAAAAAACAGGTGTCCAAAGTTACACAGCAGTAAATATCACTCAGAGGCTACATAACCCATAAATGACTACATTTACTCTACTTAACTATCAATAATGTAGCATTAATACGGTTACACATTATTTTACAACACATGTACTTACGGTGTACTTACCCAAGAAAGTACTGGCTAGTATAAGGTAACTACATGTGTTATTACCTAGTTATTACCCAGTTATTGTAATTGCTCTAGCAAGTACATAGTATGTACACGTGGAACAGGATTATAAATGCTATTATAGTGTGTATGCAAAGCTACATGCAATAACACTTCTTTAAAATGACAGTGTTTTGTTGTGATTTATATCGCCTTTCCTGTGAGAAATACATCCTGACTTTGCTTCATCCAGTTGAGTTCATACTTTCATAATGGGTTCGTATTCCCTCCATCAATGGCATTGATGAATTAGTTCATTGGTTCCTTGGCAAGTGACATGTAAAATAAACCGAATGAATGGAAAGAACGAAAAGAAAAAGCCAAGAATCTGTCTTTACTTAATAATGAGGAAACATTAATCCAGTTAACTTCTCCTGCTCATAATATACAGTGTTTATACTCCGTATTCTGTGCCTCTTTTATACATTACACAACTCTGCACATACATACAGCACGTGAACACTTGTACTTGCTACCAATACATACGGACCATGTTTTCTTCTAAATGTAAATCTGTTCGTAGGCAGAAACGGAGGGAACGGGTTTAGAGTGAGTTCTAGCCATGGGAAATGCCACTGTAATCTACTGCCAGGGATACTGTTTATCCCCTCCGAGCACTTTTCTGGAAATATTGCCTTGAACGTGTTTTCTTTCCGTTTTACCCCTCTACTACCATGTTTGGAGGGGGTCGTTGTTATGTTGTTGTGTCCTCACACAGTACATGAACTCCATTCGGTGTGGTAATATATAGCCTGGGGATTAATTGCATATTGAACTATGCTGGTGATGCAATCACACTGGATTGTCATTGGCTGAACAAACGTGGCATTGCTTCATGACCCGAATTACCTTTTGCCAAACTACTGGGTTTATATAAAGCGTGCTTTGGCTTGTTTATAATGTTCCGTTATCCACACTTACTGACAACATCTTGTCTATTAACTACAAACTCTGCTGTTTTCTAAACAGGTGGCTGTGTTTGCAATTAACCCTTCATGTTCTGTTGAGATTGACTTTACCTTTGAGGTCCCTGCAGAGTATGTGTAAAAATTCATCTTTATTTTCCCTTCAGATCCTTTTAATGAGTTCCTCCGACCAAATCAAAAACCATTAGACTGATATTATTGAAGCCTTAACCCTCTAGCTTATTATAATGTGAATTCTTCAGAAATATGAAGAACATACTCCTGAAAACAGAAGTGCACTTAATTAAATGTGCACTTGTAGGTACTTCAATTTTTGAAAGTATATTTAAAAAAAATGCACTTGCAAATAATTTAATTTAATTTTCTTAGTATCTACTAGAAGTATACTTTTGTGCACTTTGTAATAATTAAATTTTTTACTTTAAAGTACATTTTAAATCATTGCCTTAGTAATCTTTTTGTTGTCCTTCAAAGTAAATTTTATGTACACATAATTGATTATTAATTTAACTGTAGTGCGTATTGACATTTAAAAATACTTATATTTTAAATGTACTAAACTGCAACTTTATTATTACAAATTACAAATATATTAAAAAAATATTACATACAATTTGCCATAAAATGACATTAAAGTATTTTAGTTGTTTTTTAAAACTAAACTAAATCAATTTTAGTACACCATATTTCAAATATGGTTATGAAATTACATATAAAGATGCATTACGGCCTACTTAATTGAGTAAAAAAAAAGCATTTATATTAAAAGTTCAGCTAATTGCATTTAATATAAATGTAAATTATGCTTTTCATTTAACTGCAATTAACATTCAGTTAAAGTTCCAAAACATTACATTAAGTTCAGACAAAGGGATAATTCACCCAAAAATAAAAAATACAAGTCTGTCATTAATTACTTACCCCCAAGTCCTTCCAAACCTGTAAGAGCTTTGTTTATCTTTGGAACACAAATTAAGATTCTGACCATGCATAGAAAATAATGACTTTATTCAACAATTTGAGCTAACCCTTTAAGTATTTCCGTAAATAAGTACTCTTCTTAAAAGTGTTCTAAAGTGCATTATCCTACAGGACTGCATTCCATGTTGTGCCACTTTAATTCCAAATTTCTCTAACACTTTGCCTTGAAAACCTTGCATCAAAAGGTGGTGGTGAAAATGACTGTGACATGGAAACTGTAATAATTAATGTTGGCATATACAAAGTAAGTCTTCTATGCCCTGAAGACCACCTCAAAGGGGACCGTGTTGTGCTTAATCAGAGGCTAATCCAACTGCACCTCCTGTTCTTCCAAAAGCATAGGATGGCATTCTGGCGACACCTAGTTCACATAAGGTCTCTGTAACCTAGGGGTAATGACTATGACAATCAACATCATCCCATGCACAAGTGCACTCTAAACAAACAACAGCAACTTTACTGACTGTGAAGAGCAGTGCAGGACATGGCTGCTGCATGAGTATAATTAGTCTTGTATAAGATATT
Source organism: Sinocyclocheilus anshuiensis (assembly GCF_001515605.1). Classification (NCBI taxonomy): domain Eukaryota; kingdom Metazoa; phylum Chordata; class Actinopteri; order Cypriniformes; family Cyprinidae; genus Sinocyclocheilus; species Sinocyclocheilus anshuiensis. The sequence goes on along the minus strand of NW_015540860.1, from coordinate 702,422 downwards.
ACATTTATAATGACTAAGTGACAGGGAGAGCATTGCTCTGACACATTCCACGAATGCACTTAAGTTTGGGAAACCCACATTTTCCAGAGTCGTCTCTTAAGGAAAACATTTCCTCTCTGTAATGCCAAAACTTTGTACTGGTAAAAATTTCACATCAGTTCACACAATATTTTGTTATGGCTTGAACCACAATATATTTTAATATACATGTTCAAAAGTTTGGTGTCAGTAAGATTTTTTTGTTTGTTTTTATTTAAGAAAGCATTTTTTTATTATTCTGCAATGATATTTTAAATTGATCAAAATGACAGCAAAGACATTTTATAATGCTACAAAAAAGAATGTGTCACATGAATGCTGCTCTTTAAACTTTCTGTTCATCAAAGAAACTGAAAAAAGCAGTACAATTATTTTCTGCAGCTATAATAAGCAAGATTTCTAATAAAAATAAATACCAAATCAGCATATTATACATGTTGAGATGGAACATTTTTGAGGTTTGAGTCCAAATGAGATGTTCAGAGTATTTTTAATAGAGTGTGCAAATAAAATGTATTTTATTACATCCATTTTTACGACTATTTTTACATTTACATTTAGTCATTTAGCAAACGCTTTTATCCAAAGCGACTTACAAATGAGGTCAATTGTATTTTTAGTGCAGTTTAAATTGTTTGGTTAGTTATGGAGCATCACAGTAAAAATCAGTATTCGTGGAAGAGAAGTGTAGTTTAGACATTCTGTAAAAAAAATTAAAAAAACAAGAGAACAAGACAGAGAATCACACGGTTTAGAATAATATAAGGCAGAGTAAATGTAGTTGGAGTCACCATTTCAACCCTAAATATTTGGAATCCTCTGAAACGAGGAAAGAAAGCACCAGAGTGACGTTTTGGTTAAAGGCAACAGAGAAGATCTGAAACAAAACTCAGGCAATATCAGGCCTAGGATAAATAATAGACAAGTAAAAACATTCTGAAAGTGTACCAAGTTGTAGGCAGCACAGCGGGAGGAGGAGGAGCAGAAACAGGCCTTGTATTATCAGATAGCAGCAGGCAGAAGAAAAAAATCCCCAGCAGCATTTCTTTGGGTTTTCAAATGTTTCAAGATGCAGAGGGGCAGATGGTGATGTGCAGTTGATACTTGATCTGTTTCCACAGCATGACCACTCCACTTCCCCTCTTCACCACCTCCACTTACTCATGTGCCTTATTGATTCTCTTCAGCCGCCTTGTCAAAACAATCACACAAAAGGCGAAGCAAAGATCAAGACTCACTCAACATCAAGGAAGTGATATCAGGCATCGATTACTAATATACTAGAGATTCATCAACTAACATTTTATGTGTGATGATCTGGAGAAAAAAGTAGTGTATGTATGTATGTACTGTACTGTATGTATATATATATATATATATATATATATATAT
>NW_015540860.1:695493-700343 GCF_001515605.1 Sinocyclocheilus anshuiensis | reverse complement strand
ATATATATATATATGTGTGTGTGTGTGCGTGCGTGCGTGCGTGCGTGCGTGCGTGCGTGCGTGTGTGCGTTTGGTAAAAATACTTTATTATTATTATTATTATTATTATTATACCAAAGTAAACCAAAGTATTCAGCCTATCATTGGTATTAACTAAAAATAAATTTTCTAAAGGCATGCTATTGACTTTTATTGTGAATAAATTATTATTATTATTATTATTTTTACAACTGACTACAAGTTTGGATTCAGATCTGCCTCCATACAATCAACAAAAGTTACAGAGAACCAAGCCTCTTTTTTCTTTTAAAAACATTTTTTTTGGATTGAATTGTGTTGAATCGCACAAAAATTGTATCTCTTTACTATGATATAAAATTTATCATCTCAGGATTTGGGTCATTTTGCTTATCACATACATAGTTACTCATGCATTCAAATAAAACCGTTACTATAAATATATGGACGACCCTTAGGCTAAAGGAAGCCCTGAGCTTTCCAAAGTTAGTAGCCATGATCTAGAGACTCTAGCTGTACACCTTCAATGCATATGAATTAAAAAGTCTGAGCTTACCCTCAGAGTAAGGATAAGATTCACTTATGCAGCTTCAGACCCTGTTTGCCCTCGCAGTCAGAGTGGCGACACAGTGCAGAAATGTTACCTTGCCATTAAGAGCACAGCAAACACTACTTCACAGAGGTTAACTGGACCTTAGCTCAGCTTAACCCAGACTGAAAGATGTGTACAGAACCCTTAGAGCATCAAGACTTTGTTTGGGGAGAGTCTGTTGGTGTGGGTCTGAAGCCAGGCGGGGAGCTTTAAAACATTTAATAAGCTCCCACTGCGTTTGCTCCAGGGTCATGGCTCGTAAAAGGACAAGAAATTTGAGCGCGAATAACAAGTGAGGATCTCACTCCCTCACTATCCCTCACGTACAACTTAATCAGACATGGATTACATGAGCTGGGAACATCGACTCTCCCTTAATTAAAACCAGTCTGACCTGCTTTGTAATTATAGATCTGTGTCAAAGCTGAAAGTGAGTAGTCAAATATCACACATTGGCTTTGAAGTCTTTTCAAATATGCTTCAGAAAGTCAGAAAATTATATTCACTAACAGTATAAAGCAAACAAATTTGTTTTAGAAATAAGTTTATATTTACTAAGACAGTCATCAGCAATTTATTGATTAATTTGAACAGGTTTGGATTGAGTTCTCATGTAGGTGAAGCCAGCCATTAATACAATTCAATAAATCCCCTGCCACTTGCATGCTTGTATTCCTAAAAATCATATTTATTTATGACCATTCTGCAGAATTCCAGTTTCCAAAAAAGTGGGAAAAAATCTGCATATTGAGTAATCTAGAACATCTGAGTAACTAGCTGTTTATGTTATATGGGTCAAAGACGAGACGTCCCATTTTGGTGTCTGCATCAAATTACATTTACAAAAGCGATTTTATATACATAGAAAGCATATTAAATGCAAATAAATGTCTACTTTATTGTTTCTTTTGTGAAAATATGAGTAAAATAATGTTCCACCATCTTTCAGTGTAACAGATATATTTATGTTTAAAAAAAAAAACAATTGGTTACACTTTAATTTAAGGTGTCCTTGGTACAGTGTAATTATACATTTATTACAAGTACTGAGCAATATTAGAAAATTATACAAGTACTGAGCAATATTACGCAACTACATGTACTTATTATACTGTATGATTAAGGTTAGGATTAGAGTTTGGCTTCGGGTTACTTGCATGTAATTATGCGTAATTTATTGTTATTATAATAGTAACTACATAAAATAAAGTGTTACCAAACATACTTATTCTGCCCTCTACTTATTAAAATGTATAAAATAAAAAGTGATCATACTAAATTTTATTACATTTGAAATACTTTGAAAAACGTATTTCTTGCTGGCAAATGGGTAAATCATAGTGGTTTGAAGGATAGTGACAAAGATTGGTAAAGATTTAAAATCACAATTAATTCATATCTGGAGGGCTGCACTGTGATCCTTCAATTGAGTTTTTTAATATCATCTAATGATTCTTGTTCTAAATATGGCTGACAAGATTTTTTGTTATATGAACTTTTATTACACTGAATGACATTTTAGTGGGTGTCTTCTGTAAATCACGGTACAAAATGTATGACAGTCATTGCTTCTTGCTCAGAAAAAAAAAAAAATTAAACAAGACACATTCAAATGCACAAAAAAATAATAATAAAGCTGTATTAAAGTGTTATTGTTTTTATACTTGAAAATCCCTTTTCATCTCTGAGCCATATAGGAATATTAGGTTTTTGTTGCAGCTCATCTAGAGTAATTATTTAATGCAGTCATATACTGTCAGCTGTTTCACTGAGCACCTCAAGTCAAATGTCTTCTCAAACAATCTCGAGAAATAACAACATAAGCAATTATTAATGTTCACCCATGGACACTCTGTGAAGAACAAGTGCTTGGCATCCCATCAGATAAAACCATATTTTGCAAAATGAGGTCTGCTGTTGCTTGGGGACAAATGATTCCGTCTATAAATTCGGAAGGTGTACAACAGCAGCATCCACAACAAACTGTTTTATGAATAACATGCATAAAATATGCTGTTATGAAGATAACTGGTTCTTCTTGTGACCCAAGGCTTAACCAAACACCATTTGGGCCAGACAGCATACAGTATTACATAACTGCTGCGTTCTTTGATGAACAAAAGTTTTAAAGAACAGCATTTATTTCAAACAAATTTTTTGTAACGTCTGAATTTCTTAAAAAATAATAATACAAATAAATAATTACACATACAACAAAAATCTATTTTGTGAAGGCAATACCTGCTGAATTTATTTTTTCCTCCAGCAAGATTGTTTTGTCCGTCAATTGTCTTCCTAAATCCTAGTGCTCACTTTCGTTTCACAAACCACACACGATTTTTCTCTCTCGCTTTCTTTGACAGCTTCTCATGTGAGATACAAGTCTGGATGCTCAATCTAGCGAGGTCACTGATGCAAGCCATTTTGTAAAGCTCTCTCATTCTTATAGCCCAGCACCTTGGAAACCAAATCTAGTGCTGATTCCAAAGTGATATCAAAAGCTATTTCAGCTCTAAACAGATCAAAAAAGTTGGTGAACTGTACAAACCCGGAAGCCTTACACTTCCATTCTATATGCAGTCCTGAATACTTACTGTCATCATGTAATGTTTTCACCACAGTTTAAATATCATTACAACTCTTAGAGGAGAGGGGCGAATGTTAAAGAGAGGTATGAAAAAGAAAAAAACATGAGTACAAGGAGTTCAGAGCTTTGCTCTCATCCCACAGGTCCTAGTAAACAACCCACCTGTCACTCAAACATGACCTTTGGGTTCAAGGGGCACAAGGTTAGGATGCTTTGTTGTCTTTGTTTTTCTTGCTGTATAATTTCATCAGACCATCATATCTGCGGGGAAAGTGGGAGAGAGGCTGAGATGGCTCAGGGTCAGAGTTTAGCTTCAGGAGGGCCCCTGTCCACTGACTCGCAATGAATCTTATGACACAGAGCTTACGTTACGCAGTCACAGCTCTGGGCTTGTCTGAAAATGCTACACTGACTTTATATTAAACACAGGACAATGCTATTTAAGTGATATTCATTGAAAATAATGTTAAGACATTATCTTGTTATAATGTTTGGGAAAAAAAATTATTGATTGAGGGATTGCTATTCTAATAAATGTAATTAAATGTAAATATTATAAATATATTCTAAAAAATATTGTTATATTTAAAATGTGTAGTAACCGAGTTCAAATATTACTTGTTAAACTATTATTTAATATAACAAAATTAACTTGATAATTGACAAAAAAAAGTAATTCTTAAGGCTCACATCAGGTAAAATGGCTTTTGATTTGTCATTACTCATTGTCATTGTAACCCTAAAATGTAAGTCATTATTCAGTGACAATCTTTCTGCAACAGGATTATTGATCATTTGTTTCACAGGATCTCATACAGGTCTGAAATGAGGATGAGTGAATGATGACAAATTGTACCTTTTTTGAATGTATACTACTGTTTCAAAGTTTGATTTCTATGATTTTTTTTTAAGACATTGATGCTTTTATTCAGCAAGGATGCATTAAACTGATCAAAAGTGACAGTAAAGACATTTACAATGTTTCAAAAGTATGTGCTGTTCTTTTGAACTTTCAAATCATCAAAGAATCCTGAAAAAATATCACATTTTCCATAAACATATGAAGCCGTTTTCAGCGTTGATCATAATAATAAATGTTTCTTGAGCACAAAATCATCATGAGAATAAAAGACTTCAAAAAATCTTCAAAAAACATCAAAAAATCTTACCGACCCCAAACTTTTGACTGAGCACATGAGCAAAAATCTGAGCTTTAAAGAACCCAGACTCTATCTATCTATCATCTATCTATCTATCTATCTATCTATCTATCTATCTGTCTATCTATCTATCTATCTATCTTTTCTACCAATTTATTGTTTTGGTATTGTATACCGTTTTGATTGTAATGTGAGGTTTACATATTACATGTTAGCATTTCAATGGTAATTTAGAGTTTAAATGAATTAAACATAATTAAAAGAATTAGTCAGCACGCAGTGCAGTGTTACTGTCACTGTGTTTTCTTCTTTAAGAGGCACTTGAGAGTCTCAGACTGTAAAAATGCAGTGTGTTAATGATGGCTCATGGAGAACAGCTGGAGAGCATGTGCATTTTCTGATGCTGAATGGCTGAAGACTGGCATAGATTGATGGATAATGTGAATGCACATCTTTAGGAACATATCAGTCGAGCAGGGTTTTGTTTTGTGTG
>NW_015540860.1:674878-694350 GCF_001515605.1 Sinocyclocheilus anshuiensis | reverse complement strand
ACAGATAACAGTAATTTCCTCTAATGCCCCTCAGCCTGCCAAAACTCACTCAGGTACAATGGTGGTATTGATATCAAGATGGCCTCAGTTAACAATTTGTCTGCACGATATCGAGCCACTGTGTCTCCTGACAATAAAAATTGGCACTGTTTCCCTCAAAATAAGAATGCTCACAAACAGTCATTATTTCAGCCAATCGAGACCCACAGTTAGGTTCCACAAGTGAAAATCCCATTCATTTAATATAACATATAAATCTTTCAGACCTACCTTTAGCTCCAATCCGATGATATACACTACCGCTGAAAAGTCTGGGTTTGGTATGATGTAAAAAGCAGTTTCAGATGCTCGCCAAGATCAAAAATACAGTCAAAATAGTACTAACATTATTACAATTTGTGGAATATTATTACAACTTAAAAAAAAATGTTTTGTATTTTAATATTGTAAACATTTTTTTATTCCATTACGTAATTCGCAATGTTGATGAATTGGAAAAATACTTCTGAAAGCAAGGTCGTTGAGAAATTGGGCAGTCACTGTTGCACTTCATTCTTTAAAAACTTCCTACCAGCTTTTTTTACGTTTGATAAATGAGGATGTGAAAGAAAGAAGGAGAGAGAAAATCAACTAAAAGGTCGAGAAGTGTGACTATTGAAAAAAAGCGCAAGTGGCCCAGGCCAGGCTCTTTTAGTTTAAGTGTTTAAGATCATCTCTCCGCATCGGGGGTTGCGTAATTGTGCTGTCCGCTGCCATTCCTTCTCTCTGTCAGATCCTGTTGCCTGATCCCTTTGTTGTGAGAGCAAACACAAGAACACAGCATGATCAGAAACACAATTTGTCGAGGGAAGGAAAAAGAGACTGAAGGAGGATAGCTTCAGAGACATAAGCCTGGGTAGCACTTTGAGAGCGTGATAAAATTGAGTTAGATTGGTACCTTGACAGTGGGAGTTCAGAGAATCTGGGGCTTGTTTGGTGGCTGGTCTATTTCCTGTGGGGTTTCTCAATGGTGCAACTGCTGCATACAAATGACCCATAAGCGCATGTCAACTGACACTAGTGCTGCTAGTCTAGGCAGCCTGCTCTCATTTCTCACTCAAATTTGTGAACTAAAATCAGTTTGTTAGTTTTAATCATGCTACTTACTGTGTATCCAGAAATAAAAGTTAAATGCAGTAAAAATATATATAATAATAATAATAATAAAAAAGTTAGATAAAAGATACAATGATTTCTCCATGCAAATAGCTGTGTATTAAAATTCATGGTTGCAAAGACACATTTATTTGTTGTTCAACTGGCCCCGAGAACAACAGCCTGGATAGTGGCCCCCAGGTAATTTGAGTTTGAGACCCCTGCTGTACAGCATGTGATTATTCTATGCATATCATTGTAATAACCATTGGGCACAAACCAAAACTCTTCTGTAAAATATAGATGGAAAACAATTTTATCAAAGTGGAAGCGGTTGTTGAAAGTCAACTGAAGTAGATTTTCATGTTCATGGGCTATTTCCATTTCATTGAATCTGTGATAGCAAAGAGAGAATGACGCATAAGCAAACTTGAACCTTCCATTTGTTTTTGTTTTTGTTTTTTAACAAGGTCAGTGAAAGGTTAGAACAAAAGCAAGAAGAATTTCCGCTACCGTTGAAAGGATTGTGGTTGGATATACAGTTTTTTTTTTTTAAGTCTCCTACCAAGAATACATTTTTTTAATTAAAATTACAGTAAAAACAGTAATATTTTAAAAATAGTATTACAATTTGATTATTTTTTTTACAAAAATATTATATATATTTATTTTAGAAATGTAATACATTACACCAGTCTTCAGTGTCACAAGATCCTTCAGAAATCATTCTGATATGCTGATTTGCTGCTCAAGAAACTTCTCTTCTTCTACAGTATTTATTTGAAATAGAAATCTTCTAACATTATACAGTTTTTTACTGACACATTTGACCAATTTAATGCATCTATGCTGAATAAAAATGAAAAGAAAAAAGACCAAAAAAAGACAAAATTTTGAACAATACTGTATTTTATGAGTATTTGGTTTCTGCCTAAATTTAGAAGGTTTTTAAGATTCCCCACCTTTCACTCTTTTCTTTGGATTTCTCTGCTTCCCATTGCTCTGACTTCTCTCTTGTTCAGTGTGATGAGTGGGGCCGGGGCCGAGAGCCATGGGAACGGAGCGAGGCCGGTGGAGTAATTGATAATGAGCAACACCTGCACCACTCACCGGTCTCGAGTCTCACAGAGGAGCTCCGGAAGGATAAAAGGGAGGAGTGACGACAGTGAAAGAGGAGAGAGGACCAGGTCTGGACTTTATTTAGTGTTTTGGTTCTGTTTGTGCGCAACAGTCGTCCGCGAGGGGCTGCGGGGCCGAGAGCCGTGGAAACGGAGCGAGGCCGGTGGAGTAATTGATAATGAGCGACACGTGCACCACTCACTGGTCTCACGGAGGAGCTCCGGAAGGATAAAAAGGAGGAGTGACGACAGTGAAAGAGGAGAGAGGACCAGGCCTGGAGTTTATTTTGTGTTTTGGTTTTGTTTGTGCGCGACAGTCGTCCGCGAGGGGCTGTCACGCTGTTTTGCGTTTATTTTATTATTAAAGTGTGGTTGGAATGTTCGCTGGTTCCCGCCTCCTTCTTCCCGTGACTACAAACGTTGGTTACATTCAGGATGCTGAGTGTGGAATCACCACAGCACATTTGGATAGTTCTACTGCAGGCAAAAACCTTTAGTTTTTGTGCAGGTTGTTTCTATTCACCCTTTGGTCGTGGCGCCTAAGGCAGTAAAGGCACATATGCAGGTCTGTCAGTGTATGATGTGTGTAGAGTCTACTTGCACTGTGATTTTATTACCATGAGCGTCATGATGACACTGCTGATGTCATACATCACAAATGTCAGAGGTTGTGTAGAGAGATTGCCTCAGGCCTTTCTATGGAATAAAACACACTCACACTAGTTTGTTTAACTGGCCCACAAACAATATCATGCACAACAGGAGAACTCAACAGAAGGTAAAAAAGGAAGTCTGTTAGATTTAATTAAAAATCAACCCCTGGGTCACAAAAGTGTCCATAGATGAAGAAACACCAATACCTGTATAAAAATACTGCCCATTATTCACATTTGTAAGTGCTCCATTGAGAGTTTATATTTCATTACTGATGTATGAATGTCCTCTCTCTGCAGAAAGACTTTACGCACTGCTTTGCAATATTAGTGCTGTTCAGAACAGTATGGTTTTCTGCAGGTTGAAACTATTCACTTAAACCCTGAGAGATTTGCTAATCCACACTGCGGTCTAGAGAGAGCAGATAAGCACAGAAACCGCCTTTATGTGAACGGGCTGAAGTACAGCACTCGTGGGAGCCTGCCAACCAGATTCACTTCCTTTCTTGAGCAACTGTCTGCTCATTTTCAGCTTGTTCACTGCTGGTTTCAACTGGTTTTCGCCTTTCACAGAGGAAAGAGACAGGCGCTGGGTTGCGGTTTCCCCTCAGTACAAAAAAAAAAAAAAAAAAAAGGGTTATACTTCTTTATTTTAAGGTCGCATGTAATTGCACAAATAAATACTGAGTAAATACTGTACTTGCTATAGGGTTAAGATTATTGATAGGTTTAGTTTAGGATTAGTTACTTGTCATTATGCATAATATAATGCTATTATATTATACTTGGAATTATTCGTACTGTAAGTTAGTGTTATTACTATATAACATGCACTGAAAACTTAATACAGAAACAATTTTCACTCAGAAATTGCTAGTAAATTTCAAAAACAATTTGCAAAAAAAAAGATATTTTCTAGTAAAATGTATTTCAATACTCTTTGTTTTATTCACAACTTTGGGGGGAAAAAAAATCAGTCTAAGAAATTTATTTTAAAAAATCTGCCCTGAGAAATTGCTGGTAAATTTGGTAACACTTAAAGGCACAATATGTAAGGGGGATCAGCTGAGAGTCAGCTGATGTGAGCTTGACTAACGTGACATGCCAGAACTAACGCTAGATTTCTGCCTGAGTCTCGTCGGATGCATCGGCTGTGGGGATGAAGACGACAACTCCCATGATTCCACACTCAGTCACGGTGTCATCAAACTACGCCTTTGTCTCTTTGTTTATTTTGAATACGCGCCCTCTAGCAGCAAAAATTACATTTTGTGCCTTTAAGCCCTTTATGTATAATGCATTATAAAGGGTTATTAAAGGGTATGCAGAGTTCTTCCTCTTTTTCTGAAGAGAACAATGTCCATTATCAATTCCTTCCTTTCAGAAAGGGGAACATACCATGAGAGCCATCCTTTATCTTGAGAGAACAGTGAAGGGAACTTAAGGGGCAGGGAACTTGGCTTGTGAAGGCACCTCATCCTGCCCTGGGCTACATGTGGAAAGTGTGTCCTCCAGGGAATCAAGACATCAGTCTGAACCACACACAGCCTGTGGGTCTGGTCTCTCCTCAACCACCACCAAATCCCTTTAGTTTACATCCTAGTCAGATTCTCCCTCACCGCAGACCACCCTACATATCGGAATAAACCCCTCTCTGCAATGCAAAAAGACAGCGAGGGAAAGTCTCACGTGGATTTGGGCTGTGATATGATGGATGGGTTTGACAGGCTTTTATGGAGGTTGAGACAAAGGGAAAGGAAAGGAAGCAACCCAAGCATGGTGTGGACACTTGACGAAGCTTTCTGTGTTGAGAAAAATGACTGTGTTCAGGGAAAAAGATCAAAGGAGGGATTTTGGAGCAGCCTGAAGGAAGCATACTGATTGACTGCGAGAAGGTGAATTGATTTGTATGGGATGCATGGAAGTATGATGGATTTTTTTTTCCATCACAACAATCCCTGAGGGATAAGAGTCCAGGGAAGGGGGTGGGTGAGGTGTAAATCACAAAACCTAGTGAGGTTTTGCATGGTGTAAAATAAGCAGTACGTGAAGTAAGAAGACACCACTGCTTATGCAACTCCACCACCTGTTTCCAAAGCAGACGACGGCTGATGAATATGCAGTTTGTCACACTGCATATCTGATATCTGTGTTTATTTGACAGGAACTGTTACAAAAAAAACCTCAAATGGATCATGAGTGAACATTGAAGGAACACACTAACCCAAGTCACGCTGGTTTGACAGATAAATCAAAAAGATCCAAAGTGCAATGAAATCATGTCCGTGAGCTTCACAAACGAGACGTGATCCACTAAAAACAGCACATTGGGACTGAAACAAATGGTCTCACGTTAGTCTGTCTGGATCAAATCCCTCACTGTATCACTAATGAGATCTTTTATTTGTTTACCAGATGAGCTCGACGTTGCTTATGGGATACCAACACTAATAACGTAATCAATGGGAAACAAAAACAACAGCAGCAAATAAAGCAGATCCATTTATTCAGACCTGGCTCCCGTGAAGCCTTGATTGTCTGACATTGCTAATATCCTGCCTATTACGAATGGATTGAAAGCAAATTTCACCGCACAGTGACATGCCTGATTAGTCCTGTGTTTCAAGGGAAGTTATTCGCCATCAGGCAAATATTAGAAAGGCCCTGGATTAAAGAAGGACTGAAACAGGAAGTCAAATCAAAGCTCCCCCTCTATGCACGGCTAATGAAACGTTTTCAAACGGAAGCAATTCCAGAACAGTGGAGAGCGCAGCGTGCTTTTGCAAAAATACAAACACATACACATAAACCCCCTGCCTCTCAAGTCAGTTTTCAGAACAAACATGGATGCCCCCACAAAAATACAAAGTAGTTTTTCCTTGGGTGTTCGAAAGGAAAGGTTAACTAAGGTCAAGCGCTAGATGTTGCTTCCTGAACTTATCCTGGTAACACTTTAGTGTAGGGACCAATTCTCACTATTAACTAGTTGTTTATTAGCATGCCTGTTATTAACATCTTGGCTGTTTATTAGTACTTCTATAGCACATATTCTGCATGACCATAGTCTACATCCCTAATCCTACTCAATTCTCAAACTTAACAACTACTTTACTAACTATTAATAAACAGCTAATTTTTTATTTATTTATTTATTGCCAAACAACATAATTGTCTGGAATTTCTTGGTGAGCTCAAACACAAACACATTTGTGCATACATACGTAAATTATTTCAACCATTATAAAAAATGAAATACAGATGTATAAGTGTCAGAAGAGTTTGTTAATGGTGAGAATTGGACAAGTGTGACCAAAAAACCTAAATCAGACTTAGGGACCATTCAGATTGAACGTGTTTTGCATTTAAAATGCAAGAAGTGAGCAGTTGAATGGAAAAGCGCAAGGTCTTTTTTCTTTTTGTTTTATATCATTTAGCTTTTAAAACTAATTTAAACTTAAAACTGCTTTAAAAGTTGAACTTTAAAAGCTACTTCAAACTTTAGACTGCTTAATTTCGTTCCATTTGTTATTAACAATATGAAGCGTGTTCAATATTACATCATGTCAAACTGGGGTTCGCATCTTTCTGAGAGACTTAAAAGCTTCGAACTTTTAGCTTTTAAAATTACTTCAAACTTAAAACTGCTTCAAACTTCAAGCTTTTAAACTGTTTTAAACTTAAACCTACTTTAAACTTAAAACCTTCAAGACAAATTTAAATCCATTTGTCTTGACAAACTTTTCAAATCTAGATTTAATATGCATTTACTTACATAACTCATGTATGAGTAATATATGAGCAATATCACACGAGTAGCAGTGCGATATGGCTGTATATCGGCACGGCATTACCTGCATCTGATGCAGCATTTATTCTTCAGCTCAACCTCATGTTCAGCATAAAACATTAGTGTGAATGTCCACTGTGGAAAGCGATATATTTGTCGTATTATCCTTTCATCTGTTAAGAGTGATTTCTGATGACAGCGCCGTATCGGCCAAAAAAATCCTATCAGTGCATCCCTAATATATATATATGAGCAATATCACACGAGTAGAAGTGAGATATGGCTGTATATCGGCATGGCTGTGATTCGGCCGTAGGTCGAGTGCTGTAGGTAATCACAGCATGCCGATATACAGCCATATCTCACTTCTACGAGTGTGATATTGCGTTTATACAACAGTTTGACGGCACGAGTGTGTAAATAAATTAGAAACAACAATGGAGTGTCTTTAAAAGCCCTCTTTTGTGCAGAACTACTTCCTTCCGCCACAGATTTAAATCTAAAGTTGACAGTTTAACAGCTGAGCCCCAGTCTCCGTTACTAATTCCAAAATGTCACTTTAGAGCTAGTAACGAAGGAATGTTGAGTTGCTTCATTGAAAGCTTATTGTATTACTGTAGTAAAAGCTTGCTGTATTATGTAGAGTAAAGTGTTATGAGAGAGAGATGGACTGAGCAAGTGTGATACCTGCATCTGATACGGCATCTCAGTCTCCTACACACAATAAAACATAAGTTTGAATGTCCACTGAGGAAAGCGTTATCTTTGTCGTATCGTCAATATCCTTTCATCTGTTAAGAGTGATTTCTGATGACAGCGCTGCTCAGTGCATTTGTTGGCTGCTTCTTACAAGGTGATGTTGAAAGTAAAAATAACTTCCTTGTTTATAACAGCATTTCAGTCTCTTTAAATATAAAAGTCTTTACTGCTGACTCGTAAAAACTGTTTCTTTGTCGCCATCTAATGGCAGAACAATGAAACTAAAATCACCATCATGATCACACACACCATTTCTCAATACTAAATACTTAAAGGACACATATTATGCCCCTTTTTACAATATGTAATATAAGTCTCTGGTGTCACCAGAATATGTCTGTTTCAGCTCAAAATACCCCACAGATCATTTATTATATCATTTTGAATATGCCCATTTTGAGTGGAAGCAGAAACACATGTTTTTCATGCCTGTCTCTTTAAATGCAAATGAGCTGCTGCTCCCCGCCTCCTTTTCCTGAATAGAGCTGCGCCATTACAGCTCCTACCTGCTTAAAAACATCTGTTTAGTGTTTAGGTTCTGATTATCATGTTTATCGCACTGAAATCATGCGTTTTAAACCATATTAGTTTAAACTTCTGATATAAGGTTTTCTGAGTGCACACGTACAGAAAGCGGCTGTCACAGCAGAGTACTAATCGAAGTTCTCATTCACACACAAGTTTACATTAAAAACACACAAGCTACAAAAACAGTCGGTTATGTCTGTGAAGGTAAACAGCCTGGAAATAAATCGCATGTTTATTTTAGATCTGTGTGGCAGCAGCAATATACAATAAATAAATCAATATATCCACTGCTCTCTTGTCTCCTCTGAGGCTGAGACTCTAAATATTGTTCTGTGCTCATCTGTGCAGCCAAAGACAGAACAGTTAGCATGTTTTGCTCAAACTTTCGCCATAGCATTAGAGCTGGTACACCGTTGTCGCTTGCGAAATCAAAATGACAGCGCAGTGGGTGGAAACTTACAGACTAAGGTGCGGTAATATTATAATGAGATCCCTTTGCCACGTCACCAAGGGAGCGAAATCAGACGTGCTCATTTTTTCAGACGCAGAAAAAGGCTTACCAAAACAAAGTTACTGGGCCAATCTTTTTCACGTTTCCTTGGTTGGTAGATGCACCGGGGACCTGATTATAGCACTTAAAACCTGGAAAAGTCAGATTTTCATGATATGCCACCTTTAACTAATACTAAATATAATTAAATACTACTGCTTAATAATAATATTTAATAAACAACAACAGCCATCATAAAAGTCAAAATACAAAGGCAGCACTCTGATATACAGCACTGAAGTTACATAAATTGTAACATGATGAGATTTTGCCCTCAGTCAAAACTATTTGCTCTGGAACAAACAATACAGTAATGAGACCAAAGACTGCCGGTGAGATTTACCCAAAATGAATTATATCTCATGTTTACCCACTATAGAGACATCAGAAACAGTATTATTTATAAAAATTATAGTGGATTTTGGTGTCTGCCATGACACTCACTGTGAAAAACACCGCAAGCAGAGTGATACAAAAAGCGAAACTGTTGAAGTTCTGTTATCACTAGAATATCACACTCCTCTCAGCCAATCAGATTCAAGGACCAGAAAGAACTGTTGTATAAACTGATATATGTTGCGTTTTACTGAGTTAGTTAGCGTAATGTAAACTTGCTGACAATAAAGTGGTGTAAGAACGCTTAATAAACATTCACTTACCAAAAATGTGACCATGTTTTCTACAGTCTCTGAAGCCACCAACTTATCCATGTTGTCAATGGACACTTGCAGTCTGAATTACATTTCAAAACAAATATTCGGCACAAGAAATAGAGTTCTATTCACAAACAAATGACTCATATGAGCTGCTTATTTTAGCGAATCAAAACATACACCAGTGTTGTTGAACAAATCGGTTCTTTTAAAAAATGTTTCAAAACGACGCATGGGTTATTGGTTTGAATCAGTTTTAGCGAATAGCCTACTTCACTGAATCAGTCAGAGAGGTTATTGATTCTGACTGACTCACTTACTGATACTGTGATATACAATATATACCAAGGCCATTGCTAATGAATTTGTATTCACAAGATCTACTGATTCAAATTACATGAACCTTGGTACACAGCAGTGTACTTTGTCTGTTCTTTTGATTCCTGAAAGAAGTACAGACAACTGCTGTGATAAAGACAGTCAACAAAACCTCAAATTTCCATTCCTAGCCACCTGCAACAGTATTCCTGTGCAAGTAAAATTTATATCGCAACAAGTAATAGTATTAACAAGCTCTCCTCATGAAGTCCATATGCAATTCATCTCTGTTCTGGTCTGGTCTGTTCCTGTTTATTCTGTAATCAGACCTGGATGTCTGCTTTCCACAGCATTGCCAACACTAATGCTGCTCCATAAGTATGGAGCACTTATGCAAAAGCATAACTGTAATCTCTTTATTCCATTACCATCAATGACAAGATCCAATGAGTCATACATATTTATTCATCAAGAGATTTCCTATATCCCACTGTTCGAAAAGCATTTCGCTCTGCCAGTTATGGAGCCACATTACAATGTCCCTATTGCGGAAGCTTTATTTCAGAGGCAGATAACCCGTTCCAATTTTCTGTGGTCACACGTTAATTAATCCTCAAGGAGGATTCAAAGTGCTACACTTTAACACAAAGCTTTGTCTCCGGAGCCCAAATGACTCTTTGTTCGGGATTAAATAAGAGGGAGAAGGGAATCAGTCCCACGTGACGGGGACAGTGAGAGGCTTTGCTCTGTTTGTAATGCTTCAGCAGTGCCGTTAACCCACATTAAAATCTGAATTTATGCACACACTCTCAGGTCAAAGACTATCTCCTATCCCCTTCACCCCACACCACTGAGGTTTTAAGAAGGAACGGGGCATCACAGCGACAGTTAAATGACCACACTTTGCCTGCTGAGAGATGTTTTAGCAGTGATAGGCCACATTTTCCATCCCACTTAGTCCATCAAGCTGATAACAGAAAACTGTTCAACTGGCTAAAATGAGCAAAATGCCATTGGTGGTAAAAGAAGGTGCACTGGCAGGTGTGCAAAAAGGGGTATGCAAGAATTGAACAATGAGTTTATATGCATTTTTAACCTGACTATTTGCTTGTAGCTTATTTTGCAACAGTTGAAGACATTTAAAAAAATGTCAAATAATGTTCTTAAACAACACAAAAGAAATTAACTGAAACTGTGCTGACATTGTTAGAGTTTCCATCCGAACCAAATGTTTCCAAGATATAAATCTGAGGGTACAGGCATGCTTGAGACCAGTGCTATTTTTTCATTAAAATTTGGATTTATTTTTTATTTTCATATTTTGTATATTTTATGTTTCTATATTTTTATATTTTAAATGTAAAGTTTTAGTACATTTGTTGTTTGTCCTTTTATCTTTTTTTAATATGTCTATATAGTTTTATTATTTTTTTTATTCAATTTTTGTTATTTTAGTACAAGTTAAACTAAATGTTTCATTGGCAACTAGCTGAAATAAAATAAGTTTTTGTCAAATGTAATTTAAGTTAACATTTATTTTATTGCAAGTAAAGGATTTTCTATATGGTTTTAATTAGCTATAATATCTCTGCTCGAGACACAAGCCTGACCCTTTGCAGTTCTTAACCAAACTCTTTTGTCACAATGCTATGAATTAGCTTTCTTTATTTTGTTCTACTGTTATTTGTTTTTTTATTGTTTTTTTTCTATGAATGGCTCATTTTAACAGCCGGCTAACTTTTAATAAAACACCATGTAAATTCAACCCAGTCTCATAAAAATACGTACCTCTGTGTAATTTTTTTGGAAACTGCAGTGATATGTACTTATTGGTACGTATTTCGCGTCTTGCAAAAATGTGCCCCCAGGTACGTATTTGCCATGAGACCGGGTAGCGTAAATTACATAAACTGTCAACTTTGCGAAAGGTCAAAGGCTAAAAAGTAATATTTATTTATTTAGAAATAATGTATACAGTAATAAAAAAGACAATAAAGATCAGTGAGACTTTTTTTTACTTTTCGATTCACTATTATTGAAAGATTTACTTCAGAAAAAAATGACTCCTTGCTGATGTAAAACTACATTTATTTATTTGTGTGTGTGTGTGTGTGTGTGTGTGTGTGTGTGTGTGTGTGTGTGTGTTTCTTATTTTAATGTTGTTGATATTGTATATAGTTTTAAATGTTCAAAGAGGCCATATAAATGGCCTACGGGCTCTTGACTATGTGACTGTATTGAGAAGTGAGGCCATCAAAGTTTGTGTTTCATGCCCCCCAACAAAATGGGCAGCTGTGCCCCTGGGCACCCGCCTGCTTTTGGCAATCATTTGTTCAATAGCGTCCATTTGCATAAGCTAGAAATGTCAGATCATTTGAGAACTTTTTCCAACCCCAAAAATGCTGTTCTCAGAAGTTTTCAAAGAGCTGTTGTTGACAGTTTAATTACAGTTAGTTACACTCAGTGTAGCTCATGAATTACTGCGTGGTACTTAAATGTCAGGATATTGACTGGCAATTTTTTTAAGTGAATCAAATATATGGAGTAGAAACAGAAAATTCAATTACTTTCATTTGTTGAATAGATTGCTCAAATATGATTCTGATTGGCTTATGTCTGTCAGGTATGACTGATTCAGCATTTTAGCCATGTGAGGTTTGCCTGGTTAATATGGGCTGGTAAATACCCTAACTATAGCAGTACTTAAGTACTAACAACAATTTAAAAGTAGCAGTGCATTCTCAATGCCTTTTTAGTATAAAGCCCTGATTCTGACCAAATACCACATTGTACAGCAATGTTTAAATAACAGTTTATGTATGAAAAAAAAGTTAATGTATGGCTTACTGTGTTTCTCTAAACATTTCATCATCTTTTCAAGCTCAGATCCACCACCATCTGCATCTTAAAAGACATACATGTTACATAAAAACTGTAAATATATTTTATATTCAATTTAAAAACGGTGGTATGGAAGTGAAACAGCAAATCTCCTGTGGCACATGCTGTGTAGACAAGCAGCTTGCTATTAGAAATGGAACGATTCTAGCAGTGTGCTTCTTAGTGAGATTTGTGTTCATATCTGTGCCCGGCCCAGGTGCGATTTGGATTCCAAGCAGGACTCAGCAAGAGCACCAGCCAACAAAACAAAACAATTTGTCTCATGCAGCCGTACCATTCCCCTCTGATTGCTGCCTTTCAGAGTTTAAATGGCATGTAAAGATACCTTTAGTACTGTGAAGGACATTTAATTTTGTTCTCTGGTGGTACATTTTAAATTGATATTTAGTCTTAAAAGCAAATTTGAGAGCTCAGGAACATTATGGAGTGACCTTTGAATGCAACATGTTCAAACCCACTGCAATTATGACAAACACAGACAAGTTACGATGTTGAAGTTTGATTGTTTTATATAACCGAAACACTGTTAACTCTGACATCACGGAGCAGC
This sequence comes from Sinocyclocheilus anshuiensis, assembly GCF_001515605.1. NCBI lineage: Eukaryota > Metazoa > Chordata > Actinopteri > Cypriniformes > Cyprinidae > Sinocyclocheilus > Sinocyclocheilus anshuiensis. The sequence continues at coordinate 681,399 of NW_015540860.1, read as the reverse complement.
CCAACACAATAGCAAACTTCTTTAGTTTAATAATTATTCACTTAAAAACTAATTTCCTGAAAATCAAACATAATTTCTTTTATTATATATGTATTTTATTATTTGTATTTTGCATAGATCAGGACAGTTTGGGACTCATTATTGGGCCACATCCCATCACTTGAGAACCTCTATCTTAGATGTCCATATAAATACACTTGCCATAGAGCAGCAGTTATTAAGAGAAGGACACACATTTAACTCCAGCCATTAATGTCTAGATATCTATCTCGATGTACACGCACTTCTCAGAGAGCTACCGTCACTAAGAGAAGGATAATTATTGTTAGGCAGGACAGGGAGCTTCAGAAAGCTTAACAGCACAGCATACATCAATCAAATGTCAAACTTAATCAAATTGGACTGCCGTCACCTTGTTACAGTCCAAGAAATCTCCCTGTTGTCTCGAAGCAATCGGCCATTTGAGCATGCCGGATCTAATTTAATTCAGCAGAAGCTTGATTTTAAATCGTATAGCCATGCAGGGAATCTTCTTTTTGCATGGATATTAAATTAGAGTTCAGGACTACACCAGGAATAGCTTTCCATTTTCTACCTTGGGTTTAGAGAGAGAAATTGCAGATATGATTCTGGCCCTCACAGAATCAGTTTAGCTGTTGTTTGGGGGGTTCTTTATTTGTATTATGACTATTATTTATTTATTTATTTTTTGAAAATAAGATATTAAAATAATTATTCACCTAACAATGAAAATTTACTCTCTCTCTCTCTCGGACTATCTAAGATGTAGATTAGTTTGTTTCTTTATCGGAACAGATTTGAAGAAATTTAGCATTGTCACTTGATCACCAATGGATCCTCTGCAGTGAATGGGTGCCGTCAGAATGAGAGTCCAAACAGCTGATAAAAACAGCACAATAATCCACAAGAAATCCACACGACTCCAGTCCATCAATGAATGTCTTGTGAAGTGAAAAGCTACATGTTTGTAATAAACAAATCCATTAAGACATTAACTTTAAATGAGTCTTCTATCCATATTGCTTAATATTGTCTTGTCATCTGAATCAGGAGGGAAATATTTAAAGATCAAGCACCGCTTAGAAGTGAAAACAGTCCAAAATGTTATTTTTTTTCTTACAAACATGCAGCTTTTCACTTTACAAGACATTGATTGTTGGACTGGAGTCATGTGGATTACTTGTGGATTATTGTGATGTTTTCATCATCTGTTTGGACTATTATTCTGACGGCACCCATTCACTGCAGAGGATCCATTGGTGAGCAAGTGACGTAAAGCTACATTTCTGTTCCAATGAAGAAACAAACTCATCTACATCTTGGATGGCCAGAGGGTGAGTACATTTTCAACAAAGTTTCATTTTTGGGTAAACTATTTCTTTAATAAAGAGTCTTTAATTACTACCCTGAAAACATGGCATAAAATAATAACTGAATTTAAACAATTTACATCTATAACAAAATGCTACCAATAGCCATTAAGGGTTTTCACACATACATTTCTTTTTGAAAAAGTACTGGTAAGTTATTGCTCAGAGATCATGTGTGAATGCAAATAAGAATGCAAAAGTCATATTTTTCCCTTTGACCACTATGGAAGATTTAAAAAATGCATGTCAAGGTTTTTTTTCTTTATTCACCCTGTGTGATCGACCCCCTAGGCTTATCACTCAGAAGTAAAAAATATTGTCAAATTGGACAGTGAAACTTAAGTGCTTTTCCTCATTCAGGAATCAGATAAAAAAAACAGCACAGCATTTAAAGGTCATTTCCGATTATTGACATCACAATTTACCAGTATTTTTGTGTTGAAGTATGAATAACATCTTAACAAAAAGACAGAAAGTCTTTGCTTGTGTGAACAGCAGATATGGTGTATTTACCAGAAAAGTCAATCTAACAATTTTACGGTAATTTACCAGTTTAATGTGTGAATGCAGCAACTGATGCCTGCGGAAGCAACACAAAATATTAAGAACCAACAGTATGTAAATGTTTAAACAGGATAATATGTGTAATTTGTGATATATTTATATATGTGTTATGTCAAATAGCTTCCTTTTTGCGGTAAAAAAATCTAAATGAAATTATATATATTTTTTTTTTAATAAATGTTTTGATTAACATCTTGCAAATTCTGCAAGTGGTATGTAAACTTATATGAGAAATGCTAGTGTGACATATTTACACATTTCTGCTCACAATAATTGCTAGGTGAGTTCTGGGAAAAAAAAAAATATACGTATATTGACCAGTGATGTTATATGACATGATTACAGTTGAGATATCTGTATCATCCTGCCACAGGCTCTCTGAGGATCAGATGAGAAGATAATTGTTCTGAAAAGAGACAAAGAAACATGAACTTGGCCATTTGAGGGGCCTGGAGATTTACTTTCCCTGAAAATTAAATAAGGGCAAAATATCCAATTGCATTAGTAAGAGTCAGAAAAGGCAGCAAATCGAGTTTGATGTTGTTTATATGAGAGGAGACTGGTGCCTGAATGTTGAAAGGGATGAAATATGATATTTATAACCCAATGTTTAGGGTGGTTTGTCATCGCTTTTTACGTGAGAGTGGTTCCTGTGAAGTGGATGGTTGACTATCTGTCATTTCTGAAACCCCATGCAAACAGGCTGAAATGCTCAGATGGTGCAGCAAATTATCCCGTCTCATCTGGGCCTGAGCCTCAGTGCTAGAAAAACACACACTGGCTTTGTTTCAGACTGGATGGGCCTGTTAAGGGTAACGTTTACAATGTTCCTAATGTTCGGCATGGAGCATTGCCCCGCACATAGCTGCCATACACATGCAATTTTTCTTTTTCTCATCCGAATGCTCTCTGCTCCAGTGGAATCACAAAATAAAATGCAACCAAATACAACACTGCTAGGGATACACGGTGATCTATACTGGTAAAAAGATTTTAGTTTAAATGTTAAAATTGAACTTTAAGAAAAAAATTTAATAAAATGAATTGATACATTTTAAGATTTAAATGAAAAAATGACTTTTTTATTAATTCAAATAAGATTTCAGCAACATTTTAATTTGCAGATTAATCAGATTATTTCAGGTTTACTCCACCTATTTCAATCCTGTTAACATTTCATTCACATCGAGCTCAATCAGAGCGACTGAGGTTTTTACATGAAAGCTTTTCAATCCAACTGAGCCATCAATACGATTACTAATGGATTATTTGGGTGCATGTTAACGTTGCTAATTACATGAATTGTCAACTGTGCAAAAGGTCCAAGACCAAAAGGTCAATTTTCTTGGTTTTTATTATTATTATTAGTAGTAGTAGTAGTATCACTGTTGTTGTTGTTGTTGTTTTCCAGCAGTGAGAATCCAGCAGTGATAAAAACATTCAAAATATTAGAGAGACTTTTTTTTTTGTAACTCTACTAATATTGTTGGACTATCTAAATGAAAAATAATGTATTATATAATATTTTTTTAATTATTGAATTAAATAATATTTAGTAATATTTTTTTCCAAATAAAATATTAATATTCATAAAGGATAATAAACATTAATATTAATAAAGGATACTTTCTAGGCATAAAACATTCGCAGAAAACATCAACAGAGGATAGTCATACAGAAACATTATGATTTTTGGCTGGCACGTCACTGAATATGAAAAAAGGCCTTTTTGAACCTTTAAATTATATGACACATCCTGCTGTTACTATGCTGAGAAAACCGAAGCGGACTGTAGAAATGTGGGTGGTAATTTGCCCATATGTTATTCAGACGATAGTGACACATAACCTTGACTAAAGTCTGACTTTATGAGTCTTCACATAAAAGCCGAAGATGAAAAGTAAAAATATAATTCCATCATGCACTATGCTCTTAATGAATATACCAGTATGAATGCTTTTATTACTGAATGTTAAGTCTTAAAGGGGTAATACACCCAAAAATAAAATTCTATCATCATTTACTCCCCCTCATCTCATTTTAAAACCGGCATTAACTTTTTTTCTACAAAATATTTTCAAAAATATCTCAGTGTTTTTTGTCCATACAGCACAGTGAAAGTCAGTGGGGCCCAGTGTTGTTTTGGACCCCACTGACATTCATTGTACAGTATGTCACGGTGCATGTGGAGAGATGAAGCGAGGACTCAAGTGCAGGATGAATGGTTCTTTCTTTTAATAATAAAATGAAACAAAAACAAACTAAAACAACCCCGAGGGGGAAAAACAGACAGGCCGGCTCGGAACTGCACTACATGCAGACATAACACACACAATGAAAAAACGACGGATCAGCACAGGATTACAGACACCAGGAGAACAAATAGGAAACCAAATGAGGAGGCTAGCGAGGGAGACACAGGTGGAGCAACTAAAACAATAATGAGGTAACAAGATGGGCGGGGCAAGACAATAGACAGGAGAGAGCACATGGCAACAAACAAACACAACACAAGCCATGTGCTCACAGAAACCAGTGTCATCTGGTGGCCATCCTGGGCACACCCGCTGAAGACTGTGACACAGTATAGACAAAAAAAAAAAAAACAGTTTAAACATTTTTCTTTTGTGTTCTGCAGAAGAAAGAAAATCATTTAGAATAACATGTGAGTACATGATGACGGGGTGAACTGTCCCTTTAAAAATAAAGTACAAGTCCTGCCTTAAGATGCAATGCACATGGTGCCAAGACCCGAGGGTCTGGTTGTGTACATTGACAGTATCTGATCCAGCAGCGTGCGGATTGAGGAGCTGCCAGCAAAGTTCCCTTTCCAGATGCCAACCTGAACCTATATTTCAATCTATGCTGACACACTTTCCCCAGAAACCTGTTTGTGTATTCCACAGATACCGCTGCTTTTTCACTCCCACCTAAACATTTGTCTTAGACGTGGAGTTCCCAGGACTGGTCTTCTGTCATGAGTATTAAGACACGTGTAAGCTAACGGAGTGAGTCAAATGTTATTGACAGGCAGTTTGGGAAGTGGTTGTCAAGGCAGCAAGGTGTTCTCCTTTTTAATCCCTTTTTTCATCTGAAATTAATGTTGTCATTCTTCATTTCCGTATGAAAGCCCTGTAATGAAGATGCACACAGAAAACAGTCATAAATTATGGCAGTGAATAGATTGCTACTGCTGTGTTTTGGAAAGTGATTTCATTCATGTCAGAGTAACTGCCTGCTGTTAAATAGGGAATGTGAATGATTATAAATAATGGAAAAAATACTGCTGACTGTGCAGCCCACATCTCGACAAAGTTGCAGTTCTTTTGTTGGTAGAGGTGGGTGGGACATTAATATAGTTTCTGATAAGAGATAAGAAGTTTTGTCCAACCAGCTTAATGTGTGTAGCACTTAAAGCTCTGCAGATCCTTCTAGAGTTTAAAAGTCACAGCAGCAACAAGCCATTTAATTCAGAGGATCAGAGAGAGGATGGAAAATGGACAAATAAACTGAATTATTGCTATCCTACCTCGCACCGGGCCCCGCGTCAGCTAAGGACGGCCATGAATACAAGTGAACATCAACATGAAAATAATAGTGTTTGATATGACCCCTTTTCAGCGAAATATTCGAGGCAGAAAAGGTCCATTGTCAACAGCACAGCAGTCTATGAAGTAGTGTTGTTTTTGGCGGCCTGTTTTAATTTTAGTTTTAGTCTAGTCTTTGTGTGAAGCTGTCATTTTAGTTTTTATTAGTTTTAGTCACGTTCATACTCTTTTTAGTCTAGTCAAGTTTTAGTCAACTAAAAGTCTGAGCATTTTAGTCTTATTTTAGTCAGAATTATCCATGACTATTTTCGTCTAGTTTTAGTCGACGAAAACTGATGACATTTTAGTCTAGTTTTAGTCGACGAAAACTGATGACATTTAGTCTAGTTTTAGTCAATGAAAATTGTATTTTAGTCTCTTTTTAGAAATGCAGTTCTATTTAACCCAGTCAATATATTATAAGTACCTAGTAGTATAGACGAAACCAAAATTTTCTTTTAGCCAAACCCATTTCAAACAAGGTTATCTTATTATATTATTGTTACCTTATAGACTCAAGAATACATCCATTCCAGACACGGAAGACGCTCTGATTTGAATTTACAACATTTATTTTACCAACCAAACATGTTAGAAGTACACACACATAAATTTAAATAAAGACGAACCCCGGCTGGCCGGCCATCGGTCCCTTTCTCTGTGTCAGACTTAACTTTGTTTGGTTTTCGTCTTCTAAATCAGTGTTTCCCAACCTTTCTTTAGTCGCGGCACCCTTTGGAAATTGTAACAAATTTGTGGCACCCTACAAAATTAATTTTGTCACAATACTTGAATTTCTAACTTCGATGTGATAATTTGAAAAGTATAGATATTCAATACAACAGGGAAGAACTGCAGAATATAATGACATACAGATATTTTTAATATTATAAAAAAAAAATGTGTCTATCAATGGTGGCAAATTAGTAGGCTAATTTCTAATGAAGAGAACAATTTATATGACAGATTTTAATGTAGG
>NW_015540860.1:660229-674861 GCF_001515605.1 Sinocyclocheilus anshuiensis | reverse complement strand
GACGGCACCCCGGTTGGGAAACACTGTTCTAAATAATGCCGCGAGTGGGGCTTGAGGAAGTGACGTCGCCTGCGTCTGCACAGTGCGACCTGATGCAGCCCCTGAAGTGAGACACAGGAAACAGAAATACTGCAAAATAATAATAATAACGCGACTAAACGAGACGAAATAACGTTATAACATTTCGTTTCGTCTCGTTTTGGTCCACGAAAATGAAGAGACATTTTAGCATAGTTTTTATTTTGTAAACCACATTTAGTCTCGTTTATATTCGTCAACAATATTGCATTATACATTTAATTATAGTCATCGTCACATGACCAGCATTTACGTTGCGTCTCGTCTCGTTTTCGTCACGTGATAAAGGTTCATTGACGACGATATTTAGTCATAATTTTCGTTGACGAAAGCAACACTACTATGAAGCACTGCTAACGTTAAACACTACTGCTAAGTCCCCTTTCTGTTGTTCGGTGTGGCAAATTTGTGACCATCTTGAACTCTTTTGCCCTCACGCAAAACTCCAGAACATGTTGATTGAATTAAATTACTATTTTGCCTGTGAAATTTTGCCAAGCAATGATAAATGTTGCTACACCTTAAAGCTTAAAGTAGTAGTTCTTCCAAAACTTTAGAGCTTCACGTTGCCTTATTTGATAGTCTGTGAATACATTGATCAATTTAGAGTGAAAGCTTACATTTTAATCTGTTTATCACACAAAGTAATCATATTACTTCAGAATAATTAAAATATACCATATGGATTAATTTTACACTGCCTTTGTATCCTTTTTGGAGTTTTGAAGTTTTGTATTGACTTTCATTCTTTGGACAAAACAGTTAATCATTCTTCAAAATGTTTTTTGTTGTGTACAGCATAAAAAAAAAGTTTGCAATGACATGAGAGCTTTAATTTTAGAGTGAACAATCCCTTTAATAGACATCAATACAAGTTTTAAATGATCAGCTTTCATGGCTTGATGATTTTAAACTCCCTTGGACTTCTGAGATAAAGGTTTACTGTGAAAACACTTTTAGAACTTAAAACTTTACTCTTAGTGGGAAAAAAATAGATAATGTATTGAAAATAGGCTGCAAATGCATCAATACATTTAAACAGAAGACCACTCACATTGACAGTAAAATTCATCCAGTCCATCCAGTTGGAGATATGCAAGGATATGCAATATTATTTCTAAATCCAAAAAGAACTAAGCAGTAAAATGGGGCATTCTTAATGTGTGTAGCACCTCTGCAGATCCTTTGACGTCACAGCAGCAACAACCCATTTAATTCCAAGGATCATAGAGAGGTTGGAAAATGGCCATAAAACTAAATTATTGCTATGCAAATATCTTTACTAACAATAGAAGTGAACATCAGGATGAATAATAATAATAATAAAAATGTATGATATGACCCTTTTAAATTCAAATCATAAGGCCCAGTGCCACTGATGTTGCTTGATTAACTGGTACTGAAAAATATCAAATCCATTAACTGGTAATGAATAATAAGACATTTGTCATGCTGCTAAATTGAATATGGGCTCACACAGCACCACAGAACAAAGCTAATGTGTAGCTCCGGATTGTTCTCTGCAGGCTTTGTGTTATTTCAAGCATGTCCTGGTCGCTCAGTGATAGTCTGTTTACAGGGGCTGCTATTATTGCTTTTGACTGCGAAGATTACTGCATATTAATAATGTCAATATTCATATAAGTGTCAAATAAAAGAGATTAATTTGGCTCTGCCCACAAGTTGGCTGTAATAAAATCTAATCCGAAGCTGCAGACAGTGTGCTTCCAGGCAGTAAACTGAGTAAACGGGAGACAATTAAAGGAAGTATCTGCAAACCTATTTGATAGTTAACAAATCCTAAATGCTTGTTTTGCCTTCACACCCAGGCTAAGTATGTATACAGAATGTGGCTGGCTACGCAACAATGCAAAAACAAACAAGCATCAGTTGAGGCAGTCGGTGTATTTGCCTGGCCACACTAGACATGCAGCAGTAAGCATGATGCTACAGTCCAGGCTAATAAATGTTTTCACTCACTGACTCTCATATGCCCTATTGTTGAGTGCTTGCAACCCCTGAGAGAAACACTTATTAGAAGAAACTTTGAGCTTCAGGAATGCAATAACAAACAGGCAGAATTGTTTTTTGTTTTGTTTTTTCAGTGTGCTGAACAAATACCTTTGCTTCTGGCCCAGTTTTCTGAACCTTTATTGGTAACAGAAATGAAACATGTCTTCCCGTCTATAACTATCTATTATAGACTGCACTGCAGGCTAATTTAATTTGAGGCCACAGAGTAAATGATGTGATGTCTAGTGGCCTTTAAAGTTGATTACACATCTTAGGTTGAAAAATGTCTTAAAACATGGTGCTCAGAAAAGGGAAAATAAGGTACATTTCTACTTCAAGAGCTACACTTTATTCAAACTAAAAAAACTTGTGTTACTCCAGATATAGTTCATCCTTGGCCCGTTGCAATTATTTGAGATAACTGTGATTTTTGTGGACTTTAAATTCCAATCACATTTTTATGGAAGTCCATTTCTGACATGAACAGAAAAATAAAAAAAGGTAATTGCGATTTTTTTCTTCCTTACAAGATATATAATTTTGCAATTGCAAGAAAACAAGTAAGAATTTAGATAAAAAGTCCCAGTTACCTTTTTTTATTTTGTGTCAGAAACAAAAACACAGAATTGCGAGATAAAGTGAGAATTCTAAGTTTAGATCTGTGTTTGCCTCTCATAATTCTGAGGAAAAAACATCATAAATGCAGATATAAAGTCTTCTAAATTGTGTGATTAAAAAGTCATAATATATTTGTTTGTTTTTTCATTCATGACTAAACCCAACTGAAAAAAGACATTAAAAAATATATATTTTATATATATCGAAATGATGATTATAGTCAGTGATATTAATAAAGCAATCAATTAAACAGATTATCTTTATTACAATAACTATACTATAATTAATCATCAGCTATAATAATGTGATTTCCAAGCCCTATTATTCCTCTATGGATTTAACAAGCAAAGTTTTTGGCCAAATTTATGATGGACAGATATCACCTGCCCATTTTCAGCTCAAATAACAACAGGAAGCAGTCAAATAAATCATAACCTGAAGTTCACGATACACTATTGTGCTCAATTCACAAAAGAAACACCAAACTATTGCACAATTGAAAACTTTTAGGTATTTTTGTTGCAGAGATTCTCTCTTTTTTTCACTCGAACAGATTAAAAGCCCATTTTTTTGTCATGCTCGACGGCTGTGAGAAGACTTGGCATTTTCATAATAGTAGGCAGCAGTTTTTGGAAAGGATGCAATTCCAGATGCCACTGACCAGATAAAACAATTATACAAGGAGCAGACAGTCCGACTCTTCAACTGAGACGTTTGCACAGTGCCAATCCATCTGTGTTAAATTAGGATATGGCACAGGATGCCCAGGAGCCAATGGTTCAGCTTTATGATTTATCCTGGTGTCTTATATTTACAGATTCACAATGAAGATTCAAAGAATTGATCAGCCTTTTATAATAAAAATAAACTTAGCAATACAATTCTCTCAAATCCAGTGTCAGCACAGGATAAGATACAGAGCAAGCACAAAACAATATATAAATACAATAAAGTCATTACTAAAGTGAAGCCAGATGCAAAGATCCTTATAAAATGATCTTTAAGAATCATTCATTTAGTACAATTTCCATATGTTCACAGAAAAAAAAAGTCCTCAATGCAACATCTCCAACAGAATCACAGCAGGTGTGTACACATATACATTTGTTATACCCTCGTTCTAATGTTGATGAACCCGGATCATTTTAAATGAAGGAGTGCAGACAGTAATTTGCATAAACAAGCACAAGCCATGTGTAGGGCTTTTCATACAACCCCACCTCTCTCTCCTGCTTTCTCATGCTCACTTTTTCACACACACTCTTACCGTAAAGCATGATCTTTAAATAAAACTGTGCAATTCTCCAAGCTATACATTATAGATAAACCAACAAATAAATTAACAAGTTATTTTTTTTCCCAAGTGGTAATATGCAAATTTTGCAATTGTTGTATCAAGAACTTTCTAGATTTTATGCACAAATATACACAGTGAAACTGGAACATTGTTTTTGAACTTAAGATGGTCATTATATAAGAAAGGTAAACAGATTTATAATAATAAAATCTAAGACAGCTATAATTTTTTAGATTATAAATATTTATGCTGTGCTCATTTTCTTAAAGGATCAGTACAGCCATAAATAAAAATATGCTAACATTTTCTCACCTGCAGGCTATTTGGAGAAATTTAGCATCACATGACTTATTCACTAATGGATCCTCTGCAGTGAATGGGTGCCATCAGAATGAGAGTCCAAACAGCTGATAAAAACATCACAATAATCCACAAGTAATTCACATGACTCCAGTCCATTAGTTAATGTCTTGTGAAGATAAAAGCTGCTTATTTATAAGAAACAAATCCATCATTAAGGCGTTTTAACTAGTGGTGTCAAAATTAGCGTGTTAACGCAGGCGATTCATTTTTTTTTTCAGTTTAACGCGTTAAAATTTTTAACACAATTAACGCAGGGGCGGGGCTAGGGTTAGCCTCCCCACTCACAAAGGAAATCCGCGTGCGAACGGAGAGATTCGCGCTCGCGCATTGTATTAATGTGCTTTCGCGCTACAATAATGCGCTCTCGACATTTGGCATTAAAATAACGCCATAAAGAAGTGCATTTATTCAGTCGCAGAACGACTGAGAACGGGAGACGTTTCAGACGTGTGCACTCCACTACACTTCAGCGCCAGGCTCGCGAGTCAAAATGAGCGCTGAAACGGTACTGTGCTCGCAGCGCATGCTCTTCAATTGCAAAGACGCCGGCGCGCGGAGTAGCCTGTATCCTTTCATATCAAAGCGTGTATTGTTTCTCCTCTATGCCCCGCCTTTCTGAAACGCGTCGATTTTTACTAAGCTCATCAGTCTGAAAAGCGAGGTGTGCTCTGATTCTTTTGGAAGGCCAAACAAAGTAGTTTCGCTTTCACAACGAAACACAGTGTCACACACTGCGGCCTTGAGTGAGCGGAGGCCGGTGGATTCGACGAAGGAGCGGCCGGCGCGCTTGCAGCAACCACATGTGACGACCCCGGGCTGGACTCCGCTTCGTCCACGGTGAAAGCCGATCCGGCTATCCACAGTGCGAAGTTGATGTATTGTCTCAGCGACCAGCACAGATCAGCTCTAGGAAATTGAAATCGCATCATATGACCCCTTTAAAAAAATATACTGTCTTTATGTTGTTTCTACATTAATCTGAAGATTGAATGTGAAATTATTGCAGTATAAAAGTACATTTAAAAATTTGAATGTTAGGTGGTATTAATCGCGATTAATTTCAGAAAAATGTGCGATTAATTAGTTTTTTTTTTTTAATCGATTGACAGCACTAGTTTTAACTTTAAACCGCTGCTTCCAGCTAAAATCTATAATCTATAATAACACTTCCTCCAGTGATAAAGTCCATCCTCTGTTGTCCTCTCACATCAAAATCCACTAATATATTTGTTTAGAAAAGTTTTGGACTGTTTTCACTTGTAAATGGTGCTTGATCTGTGCATATCTCTCTCATGATTCAGACATGACTTTTTCAATGGAAAAATGGAAACAGCAATACTATGAACAGAATATTCTAATTTTAGCCGAAAGCAACAGTTTGATGTTACAAACTACAATATTAAGCAATAGTATGGATAGGGAACTCATTTAAAGTTAACATCTTGATGGATTTGTTTCTTACAAATATGCAGTTTTTCCACTTCACAAGACATTAGTTGATGGACAGGATTCACATTTATTATAATAGGTTTATGTGAAGATTGTTTTAAGTTCACTTAAATTAGAAGTTATTTTTTAAAGTATAATAAATGTTAAAATTGATAGCTCTCAGTTATACTGTAATGTTGAATGGCTATAGTCAATGGTTAAATATTGGGGGGGGGATTCAGTTTTATAGAGAAATCAGTATTGTTATCATTGATACTGGCCTTCAGTCATAAAAAAAAGATGCCATTAAACAAATGTTAAAAAATATGTTGTTATGTTGTTTGTACATTAATTTGAAGATTGAATGTGAAATTATTGCAATATAAAAGTATATTTAAAAACTTTAATGTTAGGTCGGAATAATCACGATTAATCGCGATTAATTTCAGAAAAATGTGCGATTAATTAGTTTTTTTTTTTTAATCGATTGACAGCACTAGTTTTAACTTTAAACCGCTGCTTCCAGCTAAAATCTATAATCTATAATAACACTTCCTCCAGTGATAAAGTCCATCCTCTGTTGTCCTCTCACATCAAAATCCACTAATATATTTGTTTAGAAAAGTTTTGGACTGTTTTCACTTGTAAATGGTGCTTGATCTGTGCATATCTCTCTCATGATTCAGACATGACTTTTTCAATGGAAAAATGGAAACAGCAATACTATGAACAGAATATTCTAATTTTAGCCGAAAGCAACAGTTTGATGTTACAAACTACAATATTAAGCAATAGTATGGATAGGGAACTCATTTAAAGTTAACATCTTGATGGATTTGTTTCTTACAAATATGCAGTTTTTCCACTTCACAAGACATTAGTTGATGGACAGGATTCATGCAGATTACTTGTGGATTATTGTGATGTTTTTATCAGCTTTTTGGACTCTCATTCTGACGGCACCCATTCACTGCAGAGGATCCATTGGCGAGCAAGTCATTAAATGCTACATTTCTCAAATCTGTTCCGATGAAGAAAAAATTTCCATCTACATTTCATCCATCTCATCTACACAAACTTTCAACAAATTTTCATCTTTTAACGTCTGGGATGAATTTGTGGCATGCCTATCAATTTTATCACTACTACAACATCCCTTACTGAATTACAATAATTAACAAGGCCTTCAAAGAGAATTCAAAAACCTGTTTAGATCAAGCTAACTTGCACACTTACAATATATTATATAATGAAGATTTGTTTCGGCTTTTCCTGAATTTTTTTTATTTTATTTTATTTTTTTTTTATATCTTGGCTTCGCACTCTGCCTGACCATATTCACAGTCCTCTAAACAAACTACGCTGGATGCCAGACAACTTTAGAGAAATCTTCAGACTCCATATCTTCAAACGAAAACAATCCTCTCTGTTTACGGTGGAGAATTTCGATCAGCTGTTATCAGACGTACTGATACCCAGCTCTCAGTGGGTCCTCGTCTGATGGAAATAAATCTGCCTCGCAGACCTTCTCAATTTCACACTAACTGTAGCTAAATTACCTCGCATCTGCGTGTCCACCTGCTAACTATCTAATGAAATGTTTGCCGTGGCCAAATTAATTGAATTCAACCCCATGCTGCCGTTTTGAAATTGCTGCAGATATTCTCCTGCTATTGGAAGATAACTGGTTGACATGTTAGTTGCTATTGATACTGAGGAAGCTTTCAGTTGTTGTTGACAGCGAGTCTTGTGCATGTAGCAAACACATTGAATTCTGAGAAATTGTCTAATTAGTAATAACAGGGGATGTGTAGACTATTGACACTGTGCTAAAAGAACAATTATTACTGTAATGTATCAGCCCAGAGCAACTAAGTATTGATTGCACTGGAAATATACATCAAGAAAAAGATGAGGAATTATTTTCAGCTAAAGAAGAGAGACATTGTCTGTAAAATGGAATAAGTTATATACTATATTCCTCCATGTGAATGTCAAGTTAGATGAAGTAATACATCCTGAATGAAACTATTTGCAACTAAATTATCATCATATTGGCCTTAACAAAGTACTACTGACATGACTGCATTTGATTGAATAGCTTTTTCGCGCCAAGGATGCCTGAACTATACATTTCCATAACAATGGCCAAGTCAAGGCCTATAAGCAACTTTAAACGATCCTCCGCCGCATAATACAGTATAATGGTCATGGTTTTGAATGATTTCCTCTCTTCTAACGCTTTTCCAATCACTCTCTCTTCCTCTCTTCGCCACTGTCCGCCAGCAGCCCTTTCCTGTCTAGATTTGCATTCCAGATTCATAGAAAGCTTCCTCTCATTTATCCATTCCACTGAAGGTCTCTCAGAGTTCAGGATATTGCCACAAGTGTGTCCACTTAACAGCCAACAGAGTCATAAGTGCTGGAATCTAAACAATGCTTTAATGCAGTCGTGTATAAACTGGAATACTTATGTTAAATACTTGTTATAATCAAAACGAATGTACTCACAGTATACTGCTGTTCAAAAGTTTGGGATCTGTAAGATTTTGAAATGCTTTTGAAATGTTTCTTATGCACACCAGGCTGCATTTATTTGATAAAATTTACAGTATTATTCGGATTTTTTTTACAATTTTAGGTGTCAATTTTAATTAGTTTTAAAATGTAAAAAGCTGTATTTTCAGCATCATTATTCCAGTCTTCAGTACCACATGATCCTAATTTGCTGATTTGCAGCTCAAGAAATATTTATATTTGTAACCAATGATATATATTAATTTCCTTCAAAAAATTAGTACTAAACAATCCTTCTAAAACAGGTAGTATTACTTATCAAATACTAATGTGATATGGCTATATTCATTTGATATCAACTGGTAGGCCTACATACAACAATGCATCTTTATTGCTGGCACAGCTTCCTATACTTGTTCGGAAACAGTCACTGAATTACTGTACATGATTACTGTACAATTACTGTACATAAACTGACTGTTCTCAGAAGTGACTAATATCAGTTTGAAAAGTGTTTCTTCCAGGCAGTTCCCTCAAGAACACTGAATCACTCCCTCTAAACCACTAATGTGTGTGTGTATACATGCATTTTGATTGCAATCTTTAATTGCAAAATAAGGCTCTTATAAAAACCAAAGATTTCATTTATGATTGTAGCTTAGACTGTAGAGTATGGAACAATTTAAGCATTTAAGCAAAGATGAAAAACAATAGCCCTAATGTGATATTTCACCCTTAGATGGACATTACATGATGGACAATTCTTCCCATAACTCCTAGAAGTTTCAATCTGATGTGTTTTGCTTCCTGCACAACAAGTGAATATCACTTAATCTTAATGAGAAAATTACCAAAGAACCACATACAAATCAAATAAAGTAATAAGCCATGAGAGGTCATAGTAAAAGTCTATGTATCGCACAATCTCAAGTGGCTTTTATAATACAGCAGCACCAGCAATATAATAAAATATGCCAATGTTTAATATTCAGCTAAATGCATTTTTAGTAAAACAGTTCTTTCACTAAAAGCATGTGAGTTAATATAGAATATGCGGTCGCAGGTGTCTTTTTTTTTGTTGTTGATTTGAAAACGGCTCGTCCAGGTAACATTCAAAGCTGAACCGTCGCTTTTATAATTAGTCATTTCTAACAGTATTAAGTACCTAATGCCTATAATGTTGTAAGCATTTGTAGAAAGACCTTTCTAACTAATGCTACTAACCTGCAGCGTGTTATGACATTATAGCTGTTGATGAGATTGTGTAACCCACCCACCTGTGGTGCATTTCCTCACCTGCTGTCATTATGAATGTGTTTACCAGTGTCACTGAAGCAGATTTGATCATATAACTATTCTTAGTTCATGCTATTTTGTGAACTGCAAAGTCTGTGATGTAAATGTTGCTCTGGCTATTCTGAGATATGAATGAAAAACTAGCTAATTCTTGTGAAAAGAAAGTACACTTTAGCATAAAAAATACTGGAAATAATATACATAAAAAATATATACTTAAAGGAATAGTTTACCCAAAATAAACATTTGCTGAAAATGTACTCACCCTCAGGCCACCCAAGATGAGTTTATTTCTTAATTGGAACAAATTTGGAGAACTTTAGCATTACATCACTTGCTCACTGATGGATCCTCTGCAGTGAATGGGTGCCGTCAAAATGAGAGTCCAAACAGCTGAGAAAAACATCAAGTAATCCATACGACTACATCTTGAGAAGTGAAAATCTGTGTTTGTAAGAAACAAATCCATCAAGCATATTAACTTTAAACGGTCATTTCTCATCAAAATACCAGGTTATAATTTGTTAATAATTCATAATAACACTTATTTCAGTAAAAAAGTCCATCCCCTGTTGTCCTCTCACATCAAAATCCACTGACATGTTTATTTGGAACTGTTCTGGACATTTTTCGCTATTTCTCTCCTGATTCAAAACCAATTTTAGACAGAGGAGGCATATTTTTAATGATGGATTTGTTTCTTATAAACACATAGCTTTTCTTTTGATTGCAAGCATATGAAAATTCATTATTTTGTATGTATACAGTAGTTGAGTATTTAGTAGCATATGGTTACCAACATTCTTAAAAATATATTTTTTTTATTCAACAGAAGAAGGAAACTCATACAGGTTTGGAACAACTTAATGGGGTGAGAAATGATAACAACATTTTCCTTTTTGGGTGAACTATCCCTTTAAGTACATCTGTAGTTCATAATTACGCAACCATTTCTATTGTCTTGAATGTAAAATGTACTGACAAGCGTGTCAGTCGGCACATCAAAATAAGCTTACTTCTTTAAAGCATGACAAAAGATTACCAACACATAATGATTTAAAGCAAAACTAATTTTGACATTAATATAATATGCATTTTGTAAAATTGTGTACTAAAATTGTGTGCTAGAATGAAACATAGTGATGAAAGTGCACTCCCTTTTTATGTACACCTCAGTGGCTTTTTATTTAATTAAATATTATATCTGCAACTGAAGTTTTTAAGAATATAAGATTTGAAGTAATCTACAAGTGAACATTCAATACAATATTTTTTCACAAGGGAGCTTATTTACTTATAAAGTTATCAAGAGTGTGGCATTTACATCTTTCTTGAAAGTTAGAGGTATTGTTAATCTCAGTGTCCTTGATTCAGAATGCAGAATGTGTCACATTAGAGCAGATGCCCTTAGACACAGAGGATTATGGGATTTAGGCTACTCACTGGCATACCTCTCAGAATGCATCACGTTCAGATGTCCCGACAAAACATCCATCTCTGGTAATTGGTTGATTTCCATAAGTAAATCCACTGCTCATTCATTCCCCGAAGTGCTGGAGTTGAAAATGGAATAAAATGGCAGGACCTGAAAAGAGCAGTGAGAAGATATAGGCTATGGTTGGTTTCAAAAACATTGAGCTGCTTACACTGAAAAACAGTGCAATAAAAAATAAACTACTTTACCCAATTTGAAAGGTTAGCTTAAATGAATAGTTCTATCAGGACAACTCTCGAAAGATTTTAGCATGGTAATGGATATGACAATGTTAATGTATTTGGTCTCGGCGGAACTGATCTGCTACTCCTAAATTGCTGCTGCTGTTGGTTATTGCTGTAGTTGTAGAGTATTGCTTCTGCTGCTGCAAGCAAGTACAGGAACTTGCTACTGCCAATGCATACGGCGATATGGTGCTGTGAGTATTTAAGACATACTGCTGCTGAACAAATAGCATATAAAATGGCTAGCAGATTTATACAGGGGGAGCTGGGGAAGGTGGAGGGTTTCAGAGGAACTCTGAAAGCGCACTGTAAAATGCTCAAGTGAATGCTAACCAGCCATTTAAATGTAAAGCGGCAAGCTCATTGGCTGCATATGCAACATGAGCCAATCAGCTTGTGCCGAGTCGTTTTACGCTGTGAATATCATCAGTTACGTAAAGAACCCATCAGCCTGCGCCATCTAGAGTTTCACGAAAGAACTAGGCATTTCACTCAAAAATGAAAATTTGCTGAAAATGTACACAACCTCAGTCCTTCCAACATGTAGATGAATTTGTTTCTTCATTAGAACAGATTTGGAGAAATTTAGCATTTCATCTGCCTACATACTACATAGTTACCTTATAAGTCAGCCTAAAAATAAATTCTGAAAATGTACTCACCCCATAGGCCATCCAAGATGTAGATGAGTTCGGTTTTTCATCTGAATAGATTTAGAGAAATTTAGCATTACATCACTTGCTCACCAATGGATCCTCTTCAGTGAATGGGTGCCGTCAGAATGAGAGTCCAAACAGCTGATCAAAACATCACAAAAATGCTAATCCACACGACTCCAGTCCATCAATTAATGTTTATAAGAAACAAATCTTTCATTAAGGCATTTTAACTTTAAACCGTTGCTTCCAGCAAAAATCTATAATCTATTATAACACTTCCTCAAGTGAAAAAGTCCATCTGCTGTTGTCCTCTCACATCAAAATCCATCAACATATTTGTTTAAAGCCATTTTAAAATGTTTTTGTTTATAAACAGTACTTGATCTGTGCATATGTTTCTCCTGATTCAGATGAGACAACTTTTTCGCTGGAGAAAGTATGGACAGAGGACTCCTTTGAAGTTAAATATATCTTAATAATGGATTTGTTTCTTACAAACGCATGCTTCTTTATGCTTCACAAGATGTTAATTGATGGACTGGAATCACGTGGATTACTTGTGATGTTTTTTATCTGCTGTGTGGACTCTCATTCTGACGGCACCCATTCACTGCAGAGGATCCATTGATTAGCAAGTGATGTAATGCTAAATTTCTCTAAATCTATTCAGATGATAAAACGAACTCATCTACATCTTGGATGGCCTATGGGGTGAGTAAATTTTCTGAATTTATTTTTAGGCTGACTTATAAGGTAACTATGTATGATGTAGGCAGCAGTACATTTCTTAGTTTTAGAACAGAACTATCATTCCTGTTTTCTGATGTTAACATATTAGCATATTGTTACTACACATTAAACTCAAATATTATTACTTCAAAATCAGTTCAAATTAAACAATGCATCACAACTATCGTTAACATACAATCTTGATTATGTGGCTGGTGAACAGAGAGCAGTGAGTAGCAGTTGCAGATTTTTAGCATACGATAAATAATTGAACAGCCTGAAACCATCTGGTCTTATTCCTCTGTTCTTTTATTTCGGCCGTGGGCCTCTCTGGAATAACACTGAGTGCTCACAATTTATCTCCAAGAAAAAAGCAAATGTAATAATCAAGCATGAGGCATTCAGGCTCTTCTCTGAAAAGCGCTGGTGTCACTAACAAGAACACCTCTCTAGTCACTGGTTTAGGAACGGATACGCTGGTCCCAAATCACATCAAGAGAGGAACGTGATCACAGATGGACTCTCAGGTTTGTCAGGACCATAATAATAAATCTAGCACTAGCACACCCTTCCTCTTTCATTTCCACCCTCAGTGTGAGAGAGACACTTAGACGCTCTCTGAGGAACAGACTGAGAGAATAGAACTGTTCAGTCATGACGTCAATTTGTAGGCAAACCCGCAAGGCTAATTTGCTGTGGTTCCCTGAGGAATTTTTTCAATGGGTTTTTAGAATAGTAGTTTTTGATTTATGAGTAAAATAAGGTCTGTGGATAATATTACATTTTGTTCTACAACATAAATGACACACAGTCATACCTCATATTTTAAAATGTAACATTTTGTGGTTTAAAAGACACAAGCTGCTAACAATCTAGTGCTTCAGTGGTTGTTCGATTCACCATTAGCAAACACTCACATCTTATAAGTGTTATGTTAGCATTATTTATATACTGTTAGTTATAGTATTTAATTTTTGCATTCTTTTATATTAATATTTTCAGTTTTCATTTTCATTTTCATTTAGCTTACATTTAATAATTGTGTGTGTGTGCTTTGTCATTTTATCATTTATTTTTATTATGAATTTATATGCCTAATTTTTTTTATTTCAGTTTTAGTAATTTTAGTACTTAAACTTATTTTATTGCAGTTTGTTGCCAAGCCAACATGTCCAATTTTTAAGATTCGTGTGTGTGTGTGTGTGTGTGTGTGTACGTATATATATATATATATATATATATAATTTTGTTATGTGTTTTGTCATTTTAATTATTATTGTTTAAAAATCTCAAATCTCAAAATCAAACTTTTTATTTCAGTTTTAGTCATTTCAATATATTTTGACGTCTGCATGTTACTAAGCTAACTATGATATTCTAATAAGTTGCATAGAAAACTAATGCAATGCATAGAAAACACAAGTTTGGTTGTTTATTTTAATGCTCATTTCTCATATAACAAGTGGTTTGGAAAATGGGTTTTTCTCACCATGTCCATCATCTTGGACTTACTGTTTCATTGACTTTCACACAATGCTAAGGATGCATCCTGTAAAATAAAATTAAAAAGTAAGACAATAAAAATGATGATGATAATAATTGCAACAGCTCTATTAATACATGTATTATAACATCTCTAATATTTTCTAACATTTTAAAAGAATTCTCTTCTTCTCAGAAAGGCTGCATTTATTTGTACAGTAAAAAAAAATGCATGCCTGATTCAAGAAGGGGGTCTTTTTAAGATTCCAATTTTTTTTTATTTTTTTTTTTTTAGCTTTTCAGTTAATGTTTTTAATTAACAATAACAACATTAATGGGAGTTGACTGAACTTGCAAATTAATTTCAATAGGTTTTGACATCTGCATGTTGCTAACTAATGATACTAAATAATACAGTATACAGTATGTAATT
>NW_015540860.1:656021-659741 GCF_001515605.1 Sinocyclocheilus anshuiensis | reverse complement strand
CTTCTGCTCATCAAGGCTGCATTTATTTGTACAGTAAAAAATACATGCCTGATTCAAGAAGGGGGTCTAAAAAAATGGCAAAAAAATATTATTTTACTAACTTATTAATTTTAAGTTAAATTGTGCTTTGGTATAATGTCTGCTAGAATGTTAAAACATGTTCAGTGTTCAGTAAATATTTTTCAGTTGTTTTAAGCAATCATGCAATGTTACTTTAGAATTTGGCTAAACTAAGGAATCTTAGAGGGCAGCATAATTAAAACACCTCTGATATTTTAAAATGCTGCCTCTGTAGTCAGCGCACTAGGTCCTGGAACAGAGCTAATGCCTCTATATGGAACCCAAGAGTGGCAGATGGCACAGTAAATCTGAAGCGAATAACCAATCACATTAGGTTTCTCTCTCTCTCTCGTTCTCTCTCTCTTTCCAAATAATGCAAACCACAAATCAAATCAGCTCACATCAC
Source organism: Sinocyclocheilus anshuiensis (assembly GCF_001515605.1). Lineage (NCBI taxonomy): Eukaryota > Metazoa > Chordata > Actinopteri > Cypriniformes > Cyprinidae > Sinocyclocheilus > Sinocyclocheilus anshuiensis. Next base: position 659,275 of record NW_015540860.1, on the reverse strand, counting down.
AAGGGCAAGTATTTCCCCCCAAAACAACCCGTCTCACAATCACATTAGAGCCTCTGAGAGATGCAAGAATCCTAAGGGTCTGGTCGAAAATGGCCAAGGTGTGACCCATGGTGTGATAATTTCTCCATTATCAGCACATTATCTGATGTCCTGATGGAAGGTGTTGCGAACAGTTAAAAGAGTAATGCATTTTAGGTTTTTTATTACTTACAGTAAGTTTTCTATTATGAAGATGTGTGTGCTGGACCCACAGCACAGACACTCCACCGTGTAATATCTTTTGTCTTTGTTCTCAACTTTGAGTGAACTGTCACACTCACAAATTGAAGATAGATCACACAGTGATTGGTTTTGTGACTGGGTGAGATGACTGGCATGGATTACACTGGTCCTACTCTCCTCATCCTCTCTTGATTGCTTCCTTTCAGCTATTTGCAAAACGTCTCGCCGCTGGTCCTCAATCATTCTTTTTGTTTTGTCTTCTTGTTCCTCTTTGTCTTCTCCGGGATGATTTATAGATACTGTCCATTATCCCTGGCTGTGTCTCATCACTCACTGCTGTAACTACCCTCTGACGCTTATCTTCATCGGAGCCTTCGAGCGCCACATTTTGAAGAAGTTTGTTGAAACTTTATGTGTCACTTTATTGTTTTTCTTCGTCCTGCAGTGTGACGTCTCTTATGACGAACATCAAACTGTCTTTGTTTTTCAAGACAAGCCATGATCAGAATTAATGCTAGAGATTTCTTCTAACCGCCATAAACTCCAGCGCTCCCGTCCTCCGCTCACGGAAATTCATGTTTTCTTTGCTATGATAAACACCGGTTGTGCCACTGTTTTCATTTGGGTGTATAGTGCTGCTTACACTATTCTTCTTAAATACTCAGGTATTGCCGCCATTCATATATTTTTAACGATAGCCAACATTTCAGCCCAGCATATAATGCAGCTATAATGGAGCTGTAATCATAACTGTATGAAAACGATTACAAGTGCTCGCGGTTTTACCACCTCTAGGGTTAATTTCTGTTGGAAACTGCAGTGATATGTACTTATTGGTACGTATTTCGCATCTTGCGAAAAAGTTCCCACAGGTACATATTTGTCATGAGATCAGGATTCTTTGATGAATAGAAAGTTTATGAGAATAGCATTTATTTAAAATAGAAATCTTGTATAACAATACGTCATTACTGTCACTTTCGATCAATTTAATGTGTTCTTGCTGAGTAAAAGTATTAATTCCTTTTAAGAAAAATCTTACTGACACCAGACTTTTGAACAGTAGTATATTACTTTTGCCAGCAACCAATTTTTGGGGAGGGCTTTTAAAAGTGTGAAATGGACCATCTTGCCATCTACTCATAAACAGAATGACTCGCAATAAAAATCTGCAGCAATAACACAAGCACACCAGTGCTTTGCCTCAAAGTTTCTCTACGTTGGTCTGGAATCAGGAGCCAAAGAATAGCAATCTCAGAAATGAAAGAACAGAATATGATGCAGGGATTACCAGTGGGACCGATGCACATACAGTAGGTGGATCAAAACGAGGTTTAATAAACCAATCTGCAGAGTAAGATGACTGTATGGAATGGAAAAATGCCTGCTTCAGTGACCTTTAGCAGGGGGTCAGCGCTACACCTTTTCTTTCATTATGAAGTGGCCTTTTAGGAGCACAGAGCTAGCTTTCCATGTGAAGCGATTATTTAGACCATTATTACATTTTTCCACTTCAGTGTAATTCTGGACAAGTGCAGCTGGTTTCAAGTCAGTAAGCCTAATATCTTTTTACAGGAAAGCAAAGTTATTCAACAAGCCTTTGACCTTTTACTATCCCATTTTGAATTTTTAAACTCACTGTTGTGCAGTCAAACATATAAATAATTTAAAAAATAGGCTTTTTTGACTTTGGTGTGAGTAGTAAGAGAAGACGATGAGACACTGATCATCTCGATATGCAGTATTTCCTCAAATATTTCTTCAATTTCATCATTTTCTGACTAGAATGCATTTGCAGATTGCACCGTCAGCTGTTTATTCCTCATAGCTGTGCATCCTTAAGATAATTCAAATGTGTTTATTTGTCATGAATCGAAAAGCATTTTCCATACCTGCAAACTAAATGTCGGCCGTCTGCTCTTAAGATATTTCATCTATAGCAAAAAAAGTGATTACAGTACAACGGAACAAAGCGGCAGAGCTTATATTAGTGGATTTTTGCTTACTGTTGCTTTCCACGTCTGTGGTGGCGTACGTATCTGCCATTTACTCACTTTACATCAACAGCAGATGGCGTGCAAATTCCCATTAGTCTACATACATTTGCGGTAACGGCAAAAGGGTGGCTACATGAAACGCAGACGGGGCTTGTGAACTTCACCGGATTGATGACTACATACTTCCGCACTGATCTGTTCGATGGAATATGAAAGTCAAGGGAAAACTTCAACATTTTTTTCAGGGATGTAGCGGCTTTTCCCCCATCTCGCTTTCTTCTAAGCTTCACAGAGTATTTCTGGAAACTTTATTTCAGTCAGAGTTTGTCAGAAATCATTTCTATCTTTCTTCTGCCATAACCCTGACTGACACAGTAGAAGGTGAGTCTGGAAGTCTCTCTCATGCTCTCGTTCTCTTTCTTCTCCCACACATGGTGGGTTGCAAAGGCAGCCGCTTACAAAATGAGCATTTATGACAGAGATTAATGTGTGTGCGAGGGGGCAAAGAGCAGAGCAGAGAGAACACAACAGCAAATCCATTACTCTCCTCTTGATAAGCCTCTCTCTTCCCTCTCTCTTTCTGTCTTGCACGTCTGTATAGTGAGGTTATGGAGGTGGGGACAATGTTTCTCTGGATTATAGTACTCCCACATCATATCACAGACCTAATTGGATCTGAAAGGCCTTCCCTTTCACCTCTCGCTTCTGCTTCATTGTGTGCAATGAACATTGGGCTGACTACTGAAAAACAGTAACGCCATAAAAAAAAAATCAGCCCACTTAAATTTAAATCTTAATTTGATTTGCTGCCTTAATTATTACAGCCTGCAGTGATAAATCTGTTACATTTAATCATTTTGATATTAATTCATGACGAAGACTAAACTAAATGACAATGCAATGTTCATTTATGTATAGATATTAAGCAATTTTGAGGTATTTTTTTAATATATATGTATTATATATGTATATATATATATATATATATATATATATATATTGTAACGGGGTGAAGAATCACACGACAAGGATATC
>NW_015540860.1:633345-655960 GCF_001515605.1 Sinocyclocheilus anshuiensis | reverse complement strand
GACAGACCTGCGAAAGCTGCCCAGATCCCGAGAGAGGCCATCCGCGTTGGCATTTGCGGCTCCAGCCCGATAACGCACCACGAAGTGGAAGTCCTGGAGCGCGAGGAACCATCGGGTCACGCTGGCATTGGTATGCTTGGCGCGGGCCATCCACTGAAGGTGGGCGTTGGAGGACTGGCTCCGAGATGAGGGCCCCCTTCACCCTCTGGAAGGCCTCTTCCGCTGCTGGTGTCCACTGTATCTTCTCCGGCTGCCACTTCCTGGTCAAGTCTGTCAGGGAGGCGGCTAAAGAGGAGAAGTTGGGGATGAAGCAGCGATAATACCCCGCCAACCCTAGAAAGGCTCGTACCTGGGTCTTGGTCTCGGGTCTCGGAGCGGAGCGTACCGCCTCCACCTTCTTCTCCTGCGGCCGAATGAGACCCCGTCCCACCTGGAACCCCAGGTACTTCGCCTCGGAGAGGGCAAGGTGGCATTTCCGAGGGTTGGCGGTGAGTCCCGCCCTCCGGAGCTCCGAGAGCACCCTCCATAACAGGTCAAGGTGGTCTTCCCATGCCTCGGAGTGGATTGCGACGTCGTCCAGATAGGCTGTGGCGTAGGACTGATGGGGCCGCAACAGGATCACAGTAGAGCAGGCCATTTTGCACGACGAAATGCGGGAGAGGGTGCCTTCAAACCTCCTTGCCTTCAATGAGCCGGACCTGGGTCCAGCCATGCTTCAGCCTGTCGTCCTTCCGTTGTTCCTTCCCAAATGAGCCCCCTCCCGTCACCTGTTGGAACACATCATAGAAGAGATTAGGATTTTGGGAGGGGGACTCATCTTCTCTCCCGCTATCCGTCCTCTGGAGCTCCAACCGGCAAGTCGTGGTGCACAATGCAGCCTGCCAGCCAGGTCCGTGCGGGACGTACGGGGACTTCCGTTGGCATGGGCTCATCCCGCGGAGAGGGAGCCGCCTGCCTGCTCACTGGTCGCGGGGTGCCCTCCGGCGCGCTCTGCTCCTGGACCACCCTCCGGGGAAACTGATCGGCGGAGGCGGCGGGAAGAGAGAAGTATGCACGCTGAGCTTCGCCCGTCAGCAGGGGAGCCAGCACCCGTGCCCAGTGGTCCCTATGCCATCCTTCCGTGGTGGCCATCGCTTCGGACATTTGTAAGAAGGCTTCTACGTCATCATGAGGAGTCAGCTTGGGTAGCAGCTTCGCGGCTTGTACTCGGGGGTCCGGCAGCGGAACGCATTGAGCAGCGGCGGTTCCTGCTCCGTCTCTCCTTGACGGGTGGCGAGGTGCTCAACTATTTGTTGCTGGCGGATGCTAACCTCAGTGAGCCGCTGGAGGATTTCGTCCATGGTGGGGGAGGAGGCTGGAGGATTTCGTCCATGTTGGGGGAGGAGCGCTCGCCTGTGACAGAACCCGGAGACAAAAACAAAGGAAAAACGTGAGGTGAAGAAGATCGCTTGTCGGTGATTCTTCACTGATTTGCCTGCATTCTCCGCCCGTGTAATGGGGTGAAGAATCACATGACAAGGATATCTTAAGAAATACCCCGGAGGGTGGATTTATTAGTGAGGTGGGTGCTAAGGAGAAAGGTCCAGGTCGGTGCTCCGGTGCCGTGAGTGCTCTCTTCCGTCTTCCCAGTGCAGAGGGTCCGTGCAGTGCTCCTGTGGGGCTGGTCGGTCACACGCTGCTGTCTGTGGGAGAAATGAGAGGGCGAGTTAATGCTCAGTCTCATGGAGAAGTCTCCCAGATGGCAGGGCTTGCGGAGCTTATGTGGCCGCCGCCTGATGAGCTGCAGCTGTGACCGATCAGCCTGTGATGAGGACGGCCAGGTGCTCCTCGCTCGTTTCCAGGGCGACGCTGATGCAGCTTCGGGACGCTCGTCACAATATATATATATATATATATATACAATGACATAAATTATAAATAATGGAAAATACATTAGATGGAATACACATTCATTTTTAAATTTCAGTTAACCATGTTAACCATTAACTATTTCAGTCATCTGATATTAAATACAACTTCTATTCTCAAATGTCAGTTTTTGCTTATTATATATACACCACACTCCAAATTTAAGAAACATAAACTGTATTGTATCGTATGTAGTTCACATCAACCAAACTTGGGGGAAATTGGACAAGATCTGTAGTGAAAAAGTAATAAACAAAATAAAGAAGTTCAAGAAAATAATTCTTCCAACCCAAAGGATTAGGCATTTTTAAGAAAAATATAAGACACTTTGAGCTAAAGGTGGCGCTAGAGGGTTTGTGCGGGAGACTCCAAACTTGGTCAGAGGACTAGTCAGGCCCACAGCAATCAGCGTGCCAAACTTCCCTCCAAATGGAAGTTTCTAGGGGCTTCTTAAGACACCCACTGCAGAATACTAATGACTAAGAGTATGTTTACATGACAAAGATATACTAAAAACAGAAAAGTTTTCCTTTGCAATTTTTTTTTAAGTATTGCATACGGACAACAACGTTGTCAAAATGATCCTCGTTCACACAGATTCATGAAATGACTAAAAATGCTGTATTTTACAGGCTATAGGCCAGTCGTTGGCGATGTCACTTCAAGAAACAGATGTATTCTGTATGCACATGCCATCACCATTTTCACAAATTTGTGTTTTTGTAGTTTACATGGAGGTGATAATGGTGTAGTTTTCAAAAATGTGCACTTTGAAACCCATTTCAGGCCTCCAAAACATGGTTGTCATGTAAATGAATGGCCAACATGCTCAAAAGTTTTCCATTTTTAGTTGAAAATCTTATCGTGTAAATGACTCCTCACAAGCTACCTGTCACATACAATAGGAGCTGTGGACCATAATACCAGATCAAAAGTGAAAGAATCCATGAATTTCCAGTTTAATACCAGTTAAATGGCACAGAATTCTATTGGATGCACATATGCAAAAACTACATTTAATTTAATTTAATTTAAAAAATCTTATTTTTAATTTAAAATTATAAAAAAGACTAAATCTGAAAACAATTATTCACATGATCAGGAAATATTGAAATGTCAGATCAACAAATCACGTTAAAAAAAAAAATTAATAAAAATAAATAAACATTTTTAAAAATGCTTCCCATGTTTTATTTGTCTATTAAGACTGTGCATCTAACAAAACAAGGTCACAAAACACAATTTTGACATTCCCTCACATCCATTTTCATTTACTTGCTTATACAATTTTGCTACTGTGTTCAATGTGAAATCTGAGTTCTGAATCAGTTCACCACTGATCCTGTAATGCTAAAATACCATGTGCTTGTTCCCTGGACATTTGCCCTCTCTCCTTCCCGCAGACGGCAGAATGGTCATAGGATGTGAACAGACTGTGCATTGCTCAGTCTGAATAATCAACACATCTACATCTTCCTCCCAGGATGTTAAAAGATTGACAGAGGAACAGAGAGAGAGAGAGAGAGAGAGAGAGAGGGAGGGCGATGTTTTGGTAGTAGCAGTGCGAGTGCTTATTCTTATTTTGTTGCTGGAAGGAGAGGGAACAGAAGCATGCAGGTTATTCCACTCACCTGAGGGTAAGTAAACAGAGGTCAAGAGAGGTCAGAAATGTTGCTCAGGAGAAAAGAACACTGGCACCTGTTTTAGGTTTATTGATTCATTGTTTGTCTGTAGCTTCTTATCCCATAAAACATAAGCAGGGGTGGTGGGCTCAGTTCTTCTGCTCTGCTAGTACAGGTTACCTTTAGTTCTAAAATGTAACATAAGTACATAAGTGTCTATGTTTAACCTGTTCTCCTTGTCTAGCACAGTGATTAAAATAGGCTTCACGCATACATTAAGCAATCAGGAGTGATATAATCAAGGTATAAAAATGAGGTTCCATACAAAGTCACACAAATTTCACTGCTAATAAACCTTTGCAGCTTTTAAACTGAATTACACATTCAGAAATGTAACAGAAATCATGAGTCATTTTATCATTTACTCAACTGATTTGTTTAAAAAAGCACTGATTCATTTAGGAATGAGTTCCCAGTCAACATGTGAGATCATGCGATGATTATAGTGACATCACACAATCCTCATACTGTGATCCTCACGGTGTGAGTAATAGGTGAAATCATTGTGAGTTCACACGATCCTCATACTGTGCACAGTGAGTGTGCAGTGACCTCACATTGGGAGCATAGTATGAGCACACAGTGAGTGCGCTGTGTGGTTACACTTTTAGCTCACTGTGACACACACATTGTGACCACACCATGAGAATCGTGTGAGCTCATGGTGACATCATTGTGAGATCAAATTGTTGACTGGGTTACAGTTCAGCGAATTTATACTAGAACGTCTTAAACATTGTATACTGAAACCACTCTGAAATACTATAGTATCATTGTGCTGTTTTCCCCAATATAATATCTATTTATACATGCTATCAACAAGACCTTATTATAATGTGTAGGTGTATGCTGGCCTGTATGTGTTATTTAGGCTATTCTAATTGCTTGTTTGTTTCGAGGCCTCTTTTAAATTAGGTCTCTTCCTTTATGTTTTTCACACAGTAGCAAGAGCATTTGATTTTTATATCAGTATGTGTCCAGAATTTAATTTCAGCATAAGTATGAAGGTAGTTAGTAGGAGCCATAAAGTGGGCAGGAAAGCAACAGCGGCAAGCCTCTATATATATTTTTTCATTCTATATCTGATCTCTGAAGCTCTTCTTTTCTGCATTTGTGGCTGGGGAGTAGAATTTCAGAGGAATTCTCAGATGCAATTGTACATGCTCATATATAAATAACACATTGTCATTGTTGGGGGAGACAGATAAACAACCAAAGTAGCCTGCAGGAAACACTTTAAAGCGTGTACAGAGGCAACGCGTCAGAGCAATGACATCTGTTTTGTGATTCCAGTAATATTATTATTTATTAGGTAGCATATCAGCTTTATAACCAATAATGATAAGAAAACAGTATACAAAATGTAAGAAAATGTAGTCAATCAAAGGAATGAAAAATTGATAGATGAGTTTGTTTCTTCATCGGAAAAGATTTGAAGAAATTTAGCATTACATCACTTGCTTACAGATGGATCCTTTGAAGTAAATGGGTGCCGTCAGAATGAGAGTCCAAACAACTGATAAAAACATCACAGTGTAGTACAACTGCTCAGATATTACGACAATTTAACTTCAATTTATTGCTTCTGACTAAATCATCTATCCATAGTATTGCTTTCTACACTGTAGTAAAAAAGTGATCTTGTCTGAATCAGGAGAGAAATATGCACAGCACCGTTTATAATCAAAAACAGTTCTAAACAAATATGTCACTGTATTTTTATGTGGGACAGAGGATGGATTTTTTGAGAAAGCATAATTGTAGATAATAGACTCATACTTTGGTAAGAAGCGAAGTTAAAACATTGTAGTTAAAACGTCTTGATGGATTTGTTTATTGCAAACACAGAGAATTTCAGTCCACAACATGTCAGTTGACGGACTGGAGTCATGTGGATTACTTGTAGATGATTGAGATGTTTTTATCAGCTGTTTGGACTCTCATTCTGACGGCACCCATTCACTGCAGAGGATCCATTGGTGAGCAAGTGATAAAATGCTACATTTGTCCAAATTTGTTCTGATGAAGAAACAAACTCATCTACATCTGGATGGTCTTAGTGTGAGTACATTTTCAGCAAATTTTCATATTTGGGTGAACTATGACATTAATATGAGGAAATTAAAGGTGCTGATATAACTATAACATGTAATAATGCACATTTTTTATTATAAAAAAGTGCTTATTTTCTGTATATGACATGTGTTCCTGCTGAGAGTAATAACACATGCACTGCACTGACTTCATAAAGCAATAGTCCAGTATAGTCCAGAAGCCTGTAATGGTGACGGATGCACCAATGCTGGATTACTCATTATAAGACATTCTCTGTGCCACTCACAGGCTATATTCATTCAAGGTACGTCTTTTTAAAAAGTTCTTTCTGAACCATCTTTTAACCCTCTAAAGAAACATGTCTTTGTCTGTATGGATGCACATTCATCTTTGTTAAAGTTGGAATTGTTCTGCTGTTTGTGGGTGGCTGCACCCTATGAACGTACACTTTTAAAAGCCATCTTTCAAAAACAAAGAGCAGAGAGTATGTGTCCATGACAACAAGGACGTGAGCCTGTTCCTTGTGAAACACAAGCACAAATGGCAATGGCTAAATGAATGTAGAAACACAGACTGTTTATGCTCTACAGGAAGCTGAACTAACAGTTGACTCCAGACCAAATCAATCAACAGTCTGAAAACTTCAGCCACAGGAAATGGTATATTCTTTTTCTTTATATATTATACTTTGAATTGAGGTATTTTTAAGTATGAAGCATTTCTTATTCCATTGATAAAATATTCTTTGTTTTCCACTTTTAAGCAAAAAAGAAAACAAAAGAACTGCAGAAGTCAAACTCAGACACATTTTGTTAGATTTATGGGATAAGAAAAATCATCTTAATACAAGATATTCTAAAAAAAAATAAAGTCTTGAAACTTTACATTTTGAATGGTGAGATTTAAATTGAAGAGAAATCTTTTATCACATGTTGCTTTGTTCATTCTGAACATGGATAAAACAGTGAAACAAATCGACAGCAATTGGTTTACTCACCCCAAGAGCTAAGCGAATATTCATTGGACAGAACAAAATGCAACGCTATCTCACGGCTAATTCGTATGTATTTTACGAGGTGGCTAATTCATACGACCTCACTCAATTTTTTACGATTTCTGTGACGGTTAAGTTTAGGGGCGGGGTTAGGTGTGGTCCTTCGTTTGAATTCCTACGAACTTGCCACATTGTAAAATACGTAAGATTTTTCAAAAATTGTATGAATTCGTATGAGTGAGGTTTAGCCAAAGTTAAGTCATTTGCAATTTTTCTGGAATTTACTCAGTCAGCAACAAAGGCTTTGATAAATAATTTAAGAGATGAAGTAGTACACTTTATTTGAATTATTTAAAATAATTTTAATTATTGCAGGTTTATTTATTTTGAAAAATGTACAGTATGTGTTTTTGCGCAGGTTAGAAAAGTAAAGTGTAGAGATTCTACTTCAAGTCCAATACAAAAAAAAAACTGTCAAACACAGATTATACTTGTTCCCCCTAAAAAGTATTCCTGTTTTTAATGTAATAAAAAAAATATTAGACGAATTTGGCCTGTGCCTTTATCAATTATATACATCTTTTGCTTTCATTATTGATGCTTTAAGTGATTTCATCTGTTTACATTCATATTAACCTTGGTTTCAGATTTGTCAGACTAAAGAACGGTCAGCTGTGAAAATAAAAACACTCTCTTTACTGATTCACACAAATGAACTTTATACTAGCAAACTTTTTCATTAGCCTGTAGCATTCAGTGATGACACCTCACCCTAACCTGAAACACATCAGTGCCAGAGCCTGGACTAATAAATCTCGCTGGAGTTTCAGAGTCCATCAACAAGACCACAGTCCTCCAGTGCTGAGAGAACGAACAGCTATATCGTGTACAAAAACTCTTGCCAAATTCAGCAAACATTGCCTTTCAGATATAAACCCTCTTGTTACTGGTGGTGAATCAGTTGGTGATTCACTGTTTCGCTAATTGATCATAATAGCCTAGAAGAGATTTTATTAGATTTGCCTTGAGGTAAAATTAGTCTCCTAACAAGCAACAACCCAACCAGCTACTTAAGCATATTCAAGCGATTAGATTAATATCCATATGATGAGAAGTTGATATTTCGTAAGTATATGTCCTCAAGGTAAGATGATGAATTTATTTATCATCCAATAGGGAAACAACCACAGTGCTCCAAGTTTTATTGTTAGTGTGTAAAGAAAACAACGAGGCTGGTATGATGTCCTGAGGCCTTCTGTGCTGTTTGTCTTGTAGCGTAGGCTCAATGGATGATGTTTCTAATCCTTCTCAGAGCTATACACTGCAAAATGTGCGACTGCCTGTGTGTGTGCAACAGCAGAGCCTGAATCATCCATGTTTTAGGTCTGCGCACCCTTAAATACGTACTGTTCAGAATAGAAAATTAGTTCACTTAAATTTTAACAATATGTGAATGCTCCAAATGGCACCTTTAAAGCTAACCAAGGACTGTCCTGGGTGGCAGATTGCTCGGTCAGCATTGTAGAAAACAAAGTGGCCTGAGTTCATTTGATGTCACACAATGACAGCGAGAGATGAGCATCATATGATATTATTTCTATGGAGACAGAATGAGGAACATATTAAAAACATAAATAGCAGAATAACACACCACGACTGGAATACTGCAGGATTTATTCCCTTTGAAGAATGGATGGAAGAATTAATAACAAAAAAATGCCTGATATGAGGAATTAATATACAAGATAAATAATGATTATAATACCTTTTTAAAGAGATGGGACTCCTTCATGAATACAATCGGTTAAATAATTTAGTCTGCTGTAGCCTGTTATCACCTCAGTGAATATCTGAAAATGAGATTATGCAAGATGGATATAGTGACTTCCTGCGGCTGCCTTTGTTTGTGTGCACTATTGTTTGTTTTCTGTATACTGTAGGTTTTATATTTGTGTTTTGTTTGTTTGTGTATACTGTCAGTTTTTCCTTATCACCTTATAAATTAATACAATTGAAATTAAATACAACATGTAAGAAAATTCAGTCAGGATTTATAAGGAATAGTTCACCCCAAAAAAATGAAAATTTTATAGATGAGTTTGTTTCTTTATTGGAACAGGTTTGGAGAAATGTAGCATTGCATCACTTGCTCATCAATGGATCCTCTGCAGTGAATGGGTGCCGTCAGAATGAGAGTCCAAACAGCTGATCAAAACATCACAGTGTAGTACTATTGATCAGTTAAGATTATTAAGACATTTTTAACTTCAAATCATTGCTTCTGACTAAATCGTCTATCCATAATATTGCTTTCTAAGAAAAAAGTCATCTTGTCTGAATCAGGAGAGAAATATGAACATATCAAGCATCGATTACAAGCTAAAACAGTTTAAAATAGTTCTAAACAAATATGTCAGTGAATTTTGATGTGGAAGGACAACAGGGGATTTACTTTTTAAGAAATCATAAATGTAGATTATGGACTCGTATTTTGGCAAGAACACTCTTAAAAATAAAGGTGCTTCACGATGCCATAGAAGAACCTTTTTGTCTAAATGGTTCCATAAAGAACCTTTAACATCTGAAGAACCTTTCTGTTTCACAAAAGGCTCTTTGTGGTGAAAGAAGGTTCTCCAGATTATAAAAAGGTAAGAAAGAGATGGTTCTTTAAAGAACCTTTGGCTGAATGGTTCTTTGTGGAACCAAAAATGGTTCTTCTATGGCATCGCTGTGAAAAACCTTTTGAAGCACCTTTATTTTTAAGAGTGAAGCTAAGTTAAAATGTTGAAGTTAAAACGTCTTGATGGATGTGTTTATTACAAATGCACAGCTTTTCAATCCACAACATGCTAACTGATGAACTGGAGTCATGTGGATTACTTGTGGATTATTGTGATGTTTTTATCAGCAGTTTGGACTCTCATTCTGACGGCACCCATTCACTGCAGAGGATCCATTGGTGAGCAAGTGATGAAATGCTACATTTGTCTGAATCTTGGATGGCCTTAGTGTGAGTACATTTTCAGCTCATTTTCATATTTGGGTGAACTACAGTATTCCATTAATATGAGGAAATTAAAGGTGCTGATATATCTATAACACGTAGTAATGCACATATTTTAATAAGAAAAAAATTACTTATTTTCTGTCTATGAAATGTGAGTAAATCTGAGAGTAATAACACATGCACAGACTTCATAAAGCAATAGTCCATAAGCCTGTAATGGTGACGGATGCACCAACGCTGGATTACTCATTATAAGAACTTTTCTGTGCCACTCACAGGCTATATGTAATAATTTGTGAAAAATTGTTGAAATTGAAAAAGGTACATCTTTTTAAAAGTTAATTCTGAACCATCATTTAAGGGGTCATATGATGCGATTTTCTCATGCTTGAGGTATTCGGCCAATCACAATGCACTGGATAGCTGGCCAATCACAGCACACCTCGCTTTTTCAGACCGATGAACTTTGTAAAAATCGACGCGTTTCAAAAAGGCAGGGCATAGAGGAGAAACAATAATGTACAGTATGTGGAAAATAATGTGTTTTTTTTACTTTAAACCGCACAAACACATTTCATTACACCAAATACACAAAATAATGTTCTTTTTAGCAGCATCATATGACCCCTTTAACAATTGTTCTGACGAAGCGACGGCTCAAAGTTAAAAAAGGACACAATGGCATGTGAAAGATGCCACAAAAAAAGAGAAATGAAACTATCTCATGGTTTCTATCAACACCATTAATCTTACATTTTGAGCTTACTAAAATTTGGTTCTAAAATGTTCAATTCATTCAGGCTTAATGAATTACCTCTTTTAAGCCAATTAAACATAATAAAATGTACCTAATAAAGATGTTTTAACGATGAAGAAGCAGGGTTATTAAAACCATTAAAAAAAACACTTGAAATAAAATTACCATTAACTGAAATATAATAAAATAAAAAATAAAAATAATTAAAGCTGAGTTTATTTCAACTAGTTGCCAAGGCAACACTTGTTCATTTAATTTGTTGAAGTACAAAAACAAGTAAACCTAATAAAAAAATTATATAGACATATTTTAAAAAAAGAAAATAAATAATAAAAATTACGAAAACACAACAAAATTACTAAAACTAAAAGTATCAATGGTACTAAAAGAACACTAAGCAGAAAACCAAAATTGTTTCTATTATTATTAAGGGCATTAAACATGTTTTTATTCATCTCTTAAGTTAACTTTGACTATAGAACATTAAATATAACAATAATTAACATAGTCATCACCAATATTACATTACAATAATATTAAAGTGGGCTGTGTTTATTTACTAAATTACTGGACTACAGGGCACTTTCCACAGCTTATTATACTCCCAAAAATGCTGTATTTTGTTATATAAACAAAAAGTATGTTCCGTATTAATGCACATGTATGTGCTTCATGATGACTAAATAATTATGCACATGTTTATGAGTGGAAGTGATTAATCAGAATAATCATACAGAAAGGCAAATAAAGAGACAGAGAAGAAATCTGACTGCAGGGTACAGAGATTCTCCAGCACTGCCACCAGGCTTGGCTCTCTATGAAAAGCAATTTTGCAGCAGATGATTCAACCTCCGATAGCTGTTTATTATCTGGGCAGCGGCAAAAATCTAGAGGATAGGGGAAAAGAAAGGGGGAGAGGGGTCCTGCTGGAGGGGCAATAAGAGAGAGGTTCCACAAAGACCCATTTGCTTATATGTGGAGCAAACGATACTACAGACTACCGAGACTGTAATTGTGCTCTATCACTGTTATGCCCAGGAGTAAGGCACTTAACCTGAGGTTACTGCTTTATGACAATCTCTGCAAGTCGTTTACTGTAATGGTCTTTTGACACTTAAAATATTGTTAACCTAGTGCCATGCTAAACCCTGGGTACCCAGAGTTAAAAGTGACCTTAACCCTGGCCTAGGTTTAAAAAGACGTTAACCCAAGGTTAAGTGCAGTGTGAAAAGCCTTGAAGCCACTATGAATGAAAAGCATCTGCTAAATGCTGGTAGATCATTTAATCAATATGGCTGATGTACTTGAATAATGTCGTTTTTTGTTAAATGAATGAAATAGACAATTCTAAAAAATATGAATCTCTTATGCCATCAACATTAAAATACTGTGCTTGTTGCCCTGGCTTTTACTATCCAACACTGATGCATTTATTGCCTCCGTTAATCATATCCACCTATTTATTATTTTTATAGCTCGTCTATAACACTTAAAATTCAGGGTCCGCCTAAAAGGAGACTATTAAAAGTCTATCAGCGCTATTTACTGTTTCTCCAAACGCAGCTTAGCACTTGCTCTTGTGGAAATCTTAAAACTTTATGACACTGACCTTGTAAAAGATAATCAAAACAGATTTGTTCCGAAGTTGACCATGTTGTAAACTTCTTTAGAAGTTGTCTGTGGGATATCACATGTTTATAAATCCAAATTAGTTTTAGCACCCAGTTTTAACCATGTCAGAAAGAAAACCTAGCCTCAGGATAGTGAACATATATGATTTAGAGACACCAGATCTGAAATGCCTGCTTATAATAAACAGAATGTTATCGTGAGTTGATGTGGACGCTGATATAGTCATCTTTATAGGTATGTTTATAGTATATCTTTAAGGGTTGTTCACACCAAGAACTAACAATAACTATAAATATAAAGTTCTAAAACTCATTTGCGATTTAAGAGAAAAGCATAGTCCACACCACAACTATAACGATACAAAGGAACAATATCGTTGGGATCACTTTCAGAATGATTTTTTTTCCAGCTGATGATAGTGACTCTAAGGAAGTTTGAATAAATTTGTTTTTAAAAGATGACAAAACTCTAATCAAAATGACAGATTCTCCCAAATCCTCTTATCTTTGAAGGATCTCATGAACCCAAAAGCGCCTTTTCTCCTTTGTTGTCCTTGCAAAACTTAAAACAGCAGCAGGTCTTCTACATCCATTTTCGTTATTTTGAAACTGCGCCATGCAAATTTTAGAATAAACAGACAGTTATCGCTGGCTGATGTGGACGCAAATATAGCTATCGTTATAGTTATCTTTATTGTTCTTGGTGTGAACGGACCTTTAGAATAATTATTAAAACTTTAGTTATTGTTATAGCTATCGACCTTAGTGTTAACAACCCTTTACTGTTATATCTTAAGATATGCAGATATCATCTATGCAAGGAGTCTCATCAGCTGAACGCACAAGTTACAAGGCACGATCCTTATGGCATTTCATATATTTCATTATTATGTCTCAACAGCATACAGGAGAAATAGACTCATTATATTTAATACAGCAACTGACTCCTACACCCTTAGATGCTCACTTGACCTGGTCACAACTTCATTATGGCTCTTTTTTGCATTTTTATCTTTCTGCATGAATTCTTTATGAATGTTCTGCACTGGAAGGAAGTCTTTGAAAAGACTGTGTGCCAGCAGAGACCGGTTTTGGATGCACCAAGGATGCAAAGGAGCCAGACAACTCCTGATATTCCCATAGCTAGTTCTGTGCATTTGTATTCTGCACAAACTGCACTCAAACACATGCATGCCAGCATCGTACATATGTTAGTCTGAGACACATGATGCAAATATACATGAACAAAAGCATGGTAATTTACAAGCACTGCTCTGCAAATGCATTACAGCCACAGAAGCAGCTAGTAATGTTAGCTAGCTACATTACACAAATAGCTTAAAAGGCAAACAGGTACGGGCAGCGCCATTTAGCATAAGCGACAGGTCTAGTGTCCTTCTACTGCATGCACATATCCCAGCCTCAATGATTGACAATAGGCAAGAGAGTAAATCAATACAACCTCCCTCATGTCCTCATTACAGCACTGCTCTGTGTTACTCAAGGCGACAGGCTACTGAAATTTTAAATAGCCATGAACAAGGAGCAATGCAGGAGCACTGCCAGATGGAGAGTATGTGTCGATGGTGAAGCCACCTACCCGAACACACACACACACACACTTTCTCACGCTCTGTTCCACGAAAAGTGTGTGTGTGATGCTACTAGAGGGGAGCAGAAGGAGCTTTCATGTTAACGGTCAGGGAAGCAGTTGGAGTGGTTTTCTGACGTGTGGAGTGAAATGAGGATTTAATGGGACTAATATCCATTATTAATAGGGGAGATGTATGTAAATGTATATTATGGATGGAAATTGCCAACTTTTTTACGGGAGCTGGACCCTGGAGTATGCTCGCTCTCAACTCATATTGACTCTTTTTCTCTCGCAAATGAACTCTTTCCTTTCGCGTGACTGCATCCCCATTTGGTAGCTTAAAGTCACATTTACAAATCTCCCACACACTTTTTTTCATTTTCTCTCACTTCCTTGATCATGTTTGCTACCCACCCCAACGGAAAACTGCATGTTGCCCTTTTATTGCTCAGAACACTTCTCAGTTTTACATTTTTCACAAATTTTTCCATTTAAATGGAAAATTGACACAAATATGAAAATAATTCTGATAGTATTTACTTAGCCTCATGTCTTGCCAATCTTATCAGTAAAATTACTGACAAACGAGGTCTTTTTTTTACATCAACATTATCCGAGACATTTCCTACATAAAGACATGAACAATGATCTAAAAAAATTTTTTTGAGGGATTCACGATTCACTGAAGAAAGCAAATAGCTGAAACGTCTGCTTTGCAAGTGCTGCGTTGCATCATGAAAAATTAGAAGAATAAGGATTGTGAATCTTTTTGGTTTTATTAAATGCGTCATCAGATGGATGATCTGATTTCACATTTCTAACTAAAAATGTTGCACTAAAATTATGCCATTTTAGTAAGTAAAAATGACTAAAATAAATGAATATTACAAAATACTTAGCCTACAAAATGTTATGGATATTTTCTTCAAAAGACAAAAACTATTAATAAAACGTTGAAACTTTAGTAAAAAAAATAAAAATAAATCAACACTGCTATGACTTTCTTTCTTGTGCAGAACGCAAAATTATTATTTTTTTAATGCTACTTTCCAAGCCATTACAATTTGTCTCCATGTCCACTGGACAGTAGCTATGTAAATAAGAGATTAAAAAAAACAAGGAGCTTCCCAAACACATTCTTGTGTGTGGAATTAAGCCACGGATTCATGATCAACCATTCAAAGGATGTGTCCAAGCCTCCGTGACTAGTTAGAAAACGTCACGTTAGAACGCTATTCCTTGTAAATTATTCCAGTAACAAGGACAGCACAATACCGGAAGCGTCAAGTTCAAGGCAGCCCGTTAGTTCAAAACAGTGAATACAGTGGAGGTGGGTTTTACGTTTGGTTTACTTATTCAAATATCTTATTCAAGCTGTCAAACACAAAAATACTAAATTATGACTGAAAAAGGACAGTTTACAATACACAATATATATTCAGTCAATATATAGGCTACTTTAAAAACAAATTTTAGGAGTGTCTGTGTCGTTTGCCAGACAGGTTCTATGCGACAGCATTGATAGTTTTTATACACAATAAAGTTAATATTGAGTATAACTTACATTTTAGACACAGTATTCCAAGTTATTTCACCCATTTTGTTTTTGCTCCACACACACGAAAATAGTTCAAAACTAAGCTGCTCATTGCAATGCAGTTGATGTCTCGTTCCTAAATGATTCAATTACAATTACAAAAAAAAGTGTTGTCCTGAATGTATCGGTTGAATTAACAATGCAGGGACTCAAACAGCCTGTCACTTGTCGTCACCTATTGGTCGACTAAAATCCCCACCACCATTTCACAGACTGTCAGTGATATAAAAAGTCCTAGTGTTTGACTTTTATATGAGTATATCAAATTCATATAATATGGAATATTTTCTGATAATATTACACTCTAATCTTAATTTGTCTCAGTGGCATTGGTAGTTTTAGCATGTTTTTCAGTGAGATCAAGTAGAAAGCACTGAGGAGACCCAAGTGAGATATGCAGTCTGTGTCTCAAAAATAAAAATCTGAGAAGGAGAAGATTTAAGCAGAATTCTTCCTTTGCTCTTCATTTCATCTCATAGCTGTCCAAGATAAGCAATTGAGATATTAAAAAGATCTCATTTGCGATTTTTATTTCCTATGAGATGCTGTCTTCTTTTCCCGCTCTTTTTCACTCTCTCCTTTTCTACTATTCCCTTTCCGAACCTCCCAGCTCCTCTCTTCGTCAGGTGCGTTATCATTTCATTTCCTGCCTGCTTTCCCTTGGGGGCAGCTCAGGGAGAATCCGCTGGAAAAGACCGGGAAAGAGCCAGGGCTCAATTATTCCCAGTAAACAGGGATGAGGAGGCTTGGTCCTCGTTCCCTCTGTCATTTGTTGGAGAAGGATAACAAGTCAATAATAAAGATCAGGCCCAGTCCAACAAATAAGGCTGGTACTGAGCTCTGTGCTTAAGAGTCTCGCCAAAGGCCATGAGTGAAACGGACCAAAGTTATCAGTTCGCTGTCATGCAGGATCTGTCTCTGACTAGTGAGTTTGAGGTCTGGCTTTACTGTAGGCAAGATGAGGTCTGGCTTCATATGAAGAGCAAAAGCCTGAGGATGATCTTAAACAGATGCTACAGAATGTAGACTGGCAGCATGGGATGAATTGTCTTGAATTTTGGATGGACATAGCCATTGGTTAGACTCTTCTTTTGTGTATCATGGGCTAATGTTCTCTCTTTCTGCCCTCTATCAAGTCTTTCACGACTAACACTGTATACTTCAGCTGCACATAAATGGAACAGAAGATAATATAAATAAACTGAACAGAAATAAATAAATAAAGAGTTTTTCTTGACATTACAGGTGATGTGTGTATTTTTGTCTGTTAAGATACTTTCTTCAATGTCAGCTTAATATGCAGTGACAACAACAAGTAAACCATCTGTTGGTTGACTTCTCTGGAAAGTGTAAACACTGTAACCTTTGACCTTAAATGTCAGTGTGAATCATTGCAACAATCAACATTTCAGGCCTGGAATTCTGCTTTAGATTTTGACTTTGTGTGCAAATTGATGCAAATGCCTTCTGTTACTTCCCCATGCTTCCCCCAGACATCTGTCTATGTAAGTTTAGTAAGCGGGTACGAATTTCCTCAACAAGGGCGGATTGCGTTACAGCAGCAATAAATGCAAGTGTACAGCAAGATATGGTCTTAAAGGGATAGTTCACCCAAAAATTACTCACCCTTATGTTGTTCCAAACCTTTGAGACCTTCATTCATCTTCAGAAAACCAATTAAGATTGATGAAATCTGAGAGCTTTTTGACCCTCCATAGACGACAACACAACACAACTGAAAATTGTAACGTAATTTTACGTAGCTACGAGAATACATTTTGTGCACAAAGAAAACAAAAATAACGACTTTATTCAATTATTTATTTAATTATTCACAGAAATTTCATTTTTGGGTGAACTATCCCTTTAATATTGGGAGATACCAAGACTCTATCGTTGGAGAAAGCATAACGGTCAGCTTGGATCATGTGTGTCTTGAAAAGACTGGCGTCACTGGATTTCTTCCGAGTTGTGTGACGGTCAAATACAGTTTGCAGTTACTAAACCGAATCTTACCCATCACAAAATTGTCTATGACTTTTATATAAAACAGCATTTTTTTCAGTGTAAAGTCTAAAAATAGATAAATCTGAGATTAATATTTAATGGAAAACATGTTGAAGATTAGCTGATTAGGCTGTTGGTTAATTGAAACTACATTAAATGATACAAAAGCAGTTTATTGAGTGAAGCTTTTCCTCCACTGACATCCATAAAAAAATGCCTCTTGTCTTCCTGTGTACCGCAGCGGTAAGCTTTTTTTTTTTTTTTTTTTTTTTGCTGACTTTGGAGAAAAAAAATTAAGGCAGTGCAATTACCACAGTGATAAATTCAACTCACTTAAAGGATGCAACATGCACTTTTACAAGCTTTTTGAACTAAAATGTGTATTGGCAGTGTGTGTACACAACCACCCTATAATAATAAAGATCCAGGCCCCTCCCACGATAGTTTGATTGACAGTAGCGTTTCAGCATAGACTGGACTGGCGTCTTAGACCCGCCCTGAGTGAGCTGTCATCAGTCCGCCATTGTTTCGACGCCGGAGCAGATGCAGACAAGAATGGCTCCTAAGCGATTGAGGTGTTCTGTTGTTGGATGTAAAAATGAACATAGCAGTCGTCATTTACTCCCGACATCTGAGCCGCTGAAGACGCAGTAGATTACATTTGTTTCTGAAGGGAATGCTCCCCCGATCTGCCTAAATGCATCTAACTTCGTGCAAATCATTCGTAATCTAGCTTCCCCTCCAGAAGAAGTGAGTGTACGTTTTTTTAATGAATCTTTGCAAATCGCCTTTACTAATAACGTGCTAGTTAGCAAGTTTCACGATGAATGTGGCTAAAGTTTACCGTCTCTCAAAGAGCGGCTCTGAAGATAGGGGCAGGGTCAGCAGATCTCATTTGCATTTAAAGCGGCATGCAATAAAACAGCTTGCTCAGAGCTGTTTTTGATGGATTAAAAACGGTGTTGTTTTACACTACCATTGAGAAATTTTAACCAAACTATGTTACAGACTTTTCATTGAGACCCTAAAGAATCATATCAACTTGTGGAAAATTGGCATCCGATGACCCCTTTAACTGTAGGGGGCTCCAAAGTCACAAAAGCACACAAAATTGCAACTACATACCATTGCTTTAAAGGGATAGTTCACCCAAAAAAGAAAATTCTATATCATCATTTACTCAAGTTGTTCCAAACCAGTATGAGTTTCTTTCTTCTGTTGAGCACAATATTTTGAAGAATGTTGGTAACCAAACAGTTGATGTATGGAACAAAAATACTATGGAAGTCAATGGCTTCCGTCAGCTGTTTGGTTATGACAGAATTTTCATTTTTGTGTGAATTATCCCCTAAATGTAGAATGCTATTGCTTCATTCCAAAAAACTTAATGCCATATGGCAGGGAAGCAGCACTTAGGATTAACCGAGAAATGCGCTACGCTACTAAGGACTGCTATTTGTATGACGCATTGATTTTGCACAACAAATCAGTCCTTTATGACATAGGCACTAGTGAGACAGCTTACTAGGTTTCGTAACAGAGCTCATGTCTTTGCAGATGCACTGAACATTATTCACATCCTCCCTACACGGTAACCATCACTGCGTGCTGCCCACAGGGCATCGCCGAGGCACTGTGCAGAATACAGAAAGTCCCGTGGTCGGTCACCGAGCATGAAATACTAATCAATTTGGCATTCCAGTAGGGCTGGTAGAGTTTGGCTGTGGGAGCAGACTGCACACAGGCAACAGGTGTGAACTGACACCTGTTCTGTGTTTATGATGACAAGCCTCAGCAGGAGGGAGGGGTGAAATACCTGTATTTTCTCCTCAGCCTTCCATTCCCTCGCTTTCTCACTTTTACCATTTCCCAGAAGGTGTGCGGATGAAAGGGAACGAGACGTGCCATGTGGCCACGTTTTCATCTTTCAGTCACGTGCACATCTTGAGTGGCTAGATTTGAGCACTTTTAGTCATTTCTAGCCAAGCGTTTGGCAAAAACGACTTGATAGCATTACACACACGGGGGTTTATGCAAACAGCAGCGCTGCAGCTCCAGTCGTGTTGTTGCGAGTGCAGTACTAGTCGTCTCACCGAGCAGAACTGCAGTAGGGTAATAGATGCAGGTGTCACACAGACCGTTCTGGCGCTTTCCTCCTGTGCTCTTTCTAGCTGGAGGAGACTTAGCAGAGGGAGGAGGGGGTGGACTGAAAAATGGGGATAATTGTCCTCATGCTGCGTGGGTTCTGAATTGCGGACATTGCTCTCTGCACAATGCCTTTCTTCTTTTTTCTCCTCTTGCTTTTTTCCTCTTTCTGTCACGCAGCCAGTGGCACTCGACGTTGACCTGTCAGTCTGCAGAACACTCACAATGCCGTTGGCCACAGAAGTTAATGCTAGAACATGTGTGTGTTCATATGTGAGTGAGCGGAAATGTGCTTTGAGTCGTGTTGGCGTGTTGTGAAAGGAATGGGGCAGTTGGCAGCGTGGCCCTCTTACAGTCAACATTCGCACAGGGTCGAGGTTCGATATAGCCTTATTGCCCTCCATCTGAAAGCCTGGGTCTTAAAACTACGCATTTGATCTTTTGTTAAAGTATTTGTAGGCATTTTTAATGGAGTCAGTGTATTAATGCAGTAGATGATACAGGCTATAAATGTCATTCAACAACCAATCTAAATGTAAAAAAATAATCACTGACATCATATTTACATGTGACTTTGCATCTATTTTTACATGTTGAGACAAACAAATTGTGGTCATTAAAACTTTGCTTTCCAAAGGATCAGCGCATCAATTATCAATCTTTTATTTTTATAGCTTATGTTGTCATTCATTATATATATAAGGGATGATTTACAGCTGGTTATACTGCCAAATAAACCTAGACAGGGAGACGAGGTCCTCATTGTGAAGCAGGTCTTGGTTTATTTAGTGATAATGACTGACTGTCTGACTGAAAATTAGCCTGCCTATTAGACAGCGACTTACCAAATAAATAAATACATGGACATGAGAAATTGACTTGATCTTACTTGTTAATTGTCTTAATGTTTCAAAAAATAAACTTAAGAAAAAATAGTCTGTTGCTACATTTAAAACTATGAGCCCAGCAAGCAACGAGACAAATGGAACAATATTAATTCATAAATTGCTGTTAGCTAATCTGCATTCCAAGCTCTTACTTTATTATAAGATCTCTGTCATCCAGTTCTTTCATTTCTCGTACTGGTCCTTACGAGGGATGTTTTCATTTTCTTGCTATAACTGGAGACTCCTGAGCTTCTGTCCAACTATTAAAGGTGTTATGCTTTATTAAAATGTATACTGTGGTTAATACTGTGGTTAAATTAATATCTTTGTGTCAGTCAGCTAGTTTAGGGTTTCTTCTGGTTATATGAAGGCAAATTTAAGCCTTTTTAAGACCCTCAGAAACCGTGTAGTTGTACCAACTTTTTGGGTCACAAGTTGGCACTAATCAGCTATAACAACTTGCACTGATACGAAAAGACAGACCAAAGTAGTAGACAAATATTGCTAGCAGCCAAAAACATTTGATTGACCAGTGTTTGAATTCTGGGTGGCAATTTGCTGTATTCTGTTCAGGTGTTACATAGGTGTTACCACTTTTAATACTGATGTGTGCATGAGCTAGAATATGCATTCATTTTGTCGGTATAGGCCTACACACACACACAGTAGGTTCGCACTTTGTGTTTATTTGCTGCTATTCACCTCTGCACAGCTGTTAATCATATGGGCAGGTCTAGCAAGTGTAGTCTTGTTCAGAATGTTTATTTGGCCTTAGATTTAATTTAAATAAAGCTGATTGGGTTGGCAGCACCAATTCCATAAGGACAGAGCGCTCCCTTTCTGTGACATCACATTAGACTCTATAAACACACGAGAACACGTGATTTTTTTTTAACAGTATAACACCATTCCAGCTGAGCTAATCAAGAGGTAAAATGTTACCTCAGATGTAGGCTGTTATAACTCTAATCACCATATATAACCTCAAAGATTGCACAGAGCAAGATAATCTACCGTTGGCTGCCGTCCAGTTTCGATATGTTATTCACGTCTTGACTGCGAGTCAAGTACTGCAAGAACTAGATCATGTTCATTTGAAGAGATTAAAAAATATATTCAAGGCCAGCATTATATCACAGGGCGTTTCTAACACTCAGTGCACTTTATTTTAAATATGTATGCAAATGCACCCCAATACATCTTTAAAGTGACAGTGACCCCTACTTTGCTGTCATCCTGCATGACACGCAGTACGGAGAGTAGAAGTGATTTGGTGAAATGCCTTTAAATGCCATACATTGAGCTGTCAGAACAGCATTGCTCCATTCCAGGGTGTTGGAAAATAAATTCTTTCCATTTTCTGATGTCACTGCACCAGCCGATGCGAGAGTCAGATTGAAATAGACTCTATATAGAGCAACGGACACGTTGATATGAACGTGCAGTGGAGTCAAAAACAATGGATTCTTCAGTCATCTCACTCATGAAAAAAGAAGAAAAAAAACACTAGTTGAAATAAAAGCGCATAGGGTCATGACAACCCCACCGTGTGCATAGGAATCTTTATACTGTCATTAGTGTAATCGATGGTGATGAATTGGAATTTAAAAGGCGTTGCTCCTGGAATTGAAACGACTGTTAAGTTTGGCCCGTTCTATTAGTTAGTTGCTTATCATTAGAAAGTGCCACTGGTAAATTGGATCCACTGGAGCCAATTAACCACTGGAATACACTAAACGCTGCACATCCTCATGTATTTATTGATCAGACACAATTGCTTTAAAGTGGGGTTATCAGCGTTGTAAGGCACGCTTCTCGCTCTTCAACAACACATGCACTAAACATGTTATATGGTTAATTATACTAAGAGTTTGTACTTGCATTGAAAAAACAAGCTCTTATTTGCATTTGGGAAGCAGTTTATTATTCCAAATAGATATTTGGCATTTAAGCAGATGCTTTTATGTAGAGTGGTTTACAGTGCTCTAATTGAGCACAATGCCCGTGGGATCTGGGGTGAAGTGTTTTGCTCAAGGGCACAAGAATAATTGAGCAGGACCGTAAACTCAGTACCTCAACACTTCACTGACTGGGACTGAACATGCAACCCTTATTTTAGCTTCAATGGTTACCTTCACTACTAGCATCCTTGAGCACTTCAGATATATATTTTTTTAAATGTGATCATTCTATTTGATTTCCCCCATTGCACACCAGTGGGTTATAAAAACACAAGAAAAATTGATTTTTTTATCTTTATGATTCGATATGTCTAACATGTAATTTTTATTATTGTTATATATATATATATATATATATATATATATATATATATAATTAAAAGTAATGTT
>NW_015540860.1:632301-633004 GCF_001515605.1 Sinocyclocheilus anshuiensis | reverse complement strand
AATTAAAAGTAATGTTATCTATTTATTATTATTATATGTATTCAGTAAGGGAATACTAAGCACATTTCAGTTACATTTTAGTTGAGCTTTTACCATTAATATCCTGTATTTATTGATCAGACACAATTGCTTTAAAGTGGGGTTATCAGCGTTGTAAGGCACGCTTCTCGCTCTTCAACAACACATGCACTAAACATGTTATATGGTTAATTATACTAAGAGTTTGTACTTGCATTGAAAAAACAAGCTCTTATTTGCATTTGGGAAGCAGTTTATTATTCCAAATAGATATTTGGCATTTAAGCAGATGCTTTTATGTAGAGTGGTTTACAGTGCTCTAATTGAGCACAATGCCCGTGGGATCTGGGGTGAAGTGTTTTGCTCAAGGGCACAAGAATAATTGAGCAGGACCGTAAACTCAGTACCTCAACACTTCACTGACTGGGACTGAACATGCAACCCTTATTTTAGCTTCAATGGTTACCTTCACTACTAGCATCCTTGAGCACTTCAGATATATATTTTTTTAAATGTGATCATTCTATTTGATTTCCCCCATTGCACACCAGTGGGTTATAAAAACACAAGAAAAATTGATTTTTTTATCTTTATGATTCGATATGTCTAACATGTAATTTTTATTATTGTTATATATATATATATATATATATATATATATATATATATAATTAAAAGTAATGTT
>NW_015540860.1:627132-632080 GCF_001515605.1 Sinocyclocheilus anshuiensis | reverse complement strand
AATTAAAAGTAATGTTATCTATTTATTATTATTATATGTATTCAGTAAGGGAATACTAAGCACATTTCAGTTACATTTTAGTTGAGCTTTTACCATTAATATCCAGGTATTATAGATCTTATTGTAGACAGTGTCATATGGTGCCAGTGTTGTATCACTTTACATCTTTACATCTGAAAAAAAAACTATCAGTAAGGTCTATTTTCAGAGTTTCCACATTAGACTCGCATTGCCTTAGTGTCAAGTCTGGTTCAAAGAAATCGTGGGCATGAAACAACTTGGTATGAGGCTCATGATCTCCACCTAAAATAAGCTTGCAGCACTCTTATTTATTCAGTAAAGGAACACTAAGCACATTTCAGTTGATTTTTTTGCCCATTAATAATTTTAAGCATACCACTGAATATTGCAAGTCGATTTCTGTGCAACAATAAGAGAGAAAATATGTTTTTATTAACAAAAAATCAACACCCCTGAAGCTTTCGACTCTCTCACAACGACGCACACCGTGACTCCAACCACGCAGTGTTTTGGCTCCCTACTGAGGAGAAACAGTGCCCCCTGCTGTTCAACAACCTATTTTACACAATAAGGAACTAGGCCACAAAGTCTGCGCTTAGCAAAGCTTTCAACTTTTTCAGCATTTATGCAGAGCTCATCTCACACCAGACTCTCAAAGCTGGAATAAGTGCATCAGTGTGTACTGTAATGACATCTTAAGTCTGTACCAGTTTACTCCGTTAATGAGTTGCAAAACTATGCTAAAATGTTCCAGTAGCAGATTGCCACCAAATCTCTCTTCAGTCTGATGGCAGCAGATAGCTTTAAATTGCCCTCACGTATGCTTTGAACTATATCCAGTCTAATTACAACAATAAAAATATGCTGTGTGCATTTAAAACATGGTCAATGTACAGTAAAATACATCAAAAACCATTCATATCATGTGCGATGCAGTTCATATTTCTGGAATGCTCTGAAAGAGGAAAGAAACTGAATTGATAAGAGCTGTAAAGTGTTTTCAGACATTTAAAAGTCTCAAGACTGTGTGGGGCTCATGAACCGTGGCAGGCAGGGAGCCCAGCAGCATCCTAACAGTGCCCCAGTTTCCCTCTGCAAGTCAAGTTATTATTATTCATGTGTTCCTCAAAATAGGAAGCCTGTGAGATAGAAAGTCAGAGTCTGGCCTGAATAGTACAATGACACTTGACGGAACTCCCTTGTCCATCATTAGCGAGCAGAGGATTAGGTGATGGGCGCAGTCCATTTTGGGAGAGATCTGCAGGACTTTAATTACCTGTGTGAGCTCTCATCACAGACCAGAAAAAGACAGAGAAGAAGGGCTATTAGAGCCCCGTGTTCAAGCGAAGCTAAATTACTCTTTGATTTACAACCGGATAAAATCAACTTCGCCTTTGTGGATAGTGAAGGTCATTGTAGATACGCTCGTGTGCTATTAGGACACTTAATGGGGAATTCACTAAGAATGCACTGTGCCTGCTGATAGCGCTGTTTTACCAGTTGTGGTTATGCAAATCAGTTAACAGTGCAAACACGTCCACAGAATTTGGGCTGAACGCAAATGCAGGTCTTAAGGATTGGTTCTAAGCACTGTTGTGGTGAATACAGCGGACTACAACATTCTGCTATACTTCACAGATTCAGACACCTCGATTGTTTCTTTAAAATGTGAAAGTTTTGTGAATAAAACTTTATCTATAATGAACCTAATTTACATAGTAAGGAGAAAAAAAGAATATTCACTGCACATCGCTACTTTAAAAGCAGCATGCAATTTTTTTTATTAAATGTTTTTATTACATTTTTTAATTAACTGCGCATTGCTATTTTAGCACATTTAGCTACTTGTTAAATTGGATTGCAGGTGATCGTCAAAAAGCCAAAAGTGGGCTTGTCTAAAGAAATCAAATTTGATGAATAAATATTCACGATTAATATAACGCGACGATGATCGCAATGGCAAACAGCGATACAAGTTGTGAATACGGTGCAGTCTAATTTACATAAAAGATGTGTTTGCACATCACATAAATAATATTCTGAGCATCGCTACTGCATTTAGCTACTGGTTTAACTAAATTGTGGGTGCTCATTAAAAAACTAAAAGTGTGAATAAATGCCCAGTTATTTCACACTTTACCAACTTTTGATAAATATATGTTCTCGGTCAATACAGCACAACGTTAAATGCTCCGACAAATAGCTTTGCGTGTTGTGAATAAGGTGCAATCTGTCATGAGCCTAATTTACATAAAAAGATTTAAACAGTCACAAGACGGTCTTATTATATTAAATAAACTGGTTTGTGGGTGGTTGTGTTTTTGCCAAAAGTGACAACTGTTTAGCATCGCTACTTTAGCGCATTTAACTAGACGTTTGCCAAGAGTGGGCTCATCTAAATAAATAACACTTTATGAATAAATATTCATGATAAATATAACGCAATGATAATCGCAATGGCAAATAGCAATGAAAGTTGTGAAGAAAGTGCAGTCTATAATGAGCCTAATTTACATAAAAAGGCAATAAAATGAGGCACTTTAAAACATAACATTCACTGCGCATTGCTACTTTTACATATTTAATTATTGGTTTAGTTTAGTTTAGTTTTTACTGGTTCAACTGGATTACAGGCGTTCTTTAAAAATCCAAAAGTGTGCTCTATATAAATAAAGTTTTTACAAATAAATGTTCACCTGATCAATATAATGCAATGTTAATTGCGCTGGAAAATAGCAATGCATGTTGTGAATAAGGTTTTGTCTATAATTAGCCTAATTTACACAAAAAGAGGAGTGTTTGCACTTAAAGAATATTCACTGCATATGGCTATTTTAGTGCATTTAGATGATTATGGATTACGGGTGCACTTAAACAGCCAAAATTGTGCTCGTTTGAATAAACAGAGATTATTTCACACTTTACCATCATTTGAAGAATAAACGTTCACATGATCAATATAGCGCAATGTTAATAACACTACAAATAATGATGCATGTTCTAAAACAAGCCTAATTTACATAAAAAGTGTGTCTGTGAAATAATGACAATTTAATGCAATTTTAGCGCATTTGGTTAAAGTTAGGCTCCAGTGATTCACCCCCAGAGGAATTGAACTGTTAATCATATTGACCAACATCATGATACGTGCTGCAGATCACAGCTTTTTGAAGAACAGTAAAGCACTCTGATGACTATTATCCATATTATGCATATTAATTGATTAAATATTTCATTCATTCATTCGCACACTCACTTATATTTAACTTCATTGTCCTCTTTAGATTCTGAAGCAGTCCTTAGTTATTCTTTTGCACTCCTTTCACCATAATGTTATCATAGGGTGAACTGTCCTCTTCCTCGTTGTCCTTCTGCTTTGAAAGCAAGGCCCTCCTGGGAGGTTTAGGAACCGCATAGTCATCGGCAGAAGCATTGTATGGGTACTCATGACCGCTCGGATCCATTACTGTACCCAACATCTTCCAAGCATGACCTTTGACCTTCTCTGGTTCATCATAGAGCGATGGAGGCACACTTGGGGCCACACCACAACCCTCTGGTTCATCATAAATGTGCTCCACTCGTTTGTAAGAATGTGTTTTTCTGTTTGAGAAACGGGTTCTGATTGCAGTTTCATCTATAATGTCATAAAGTGGTTCTGTGTTTTCTATATTGCCTTTCTTGTCATTTTCACAACTGGGTTCTACGAACATGGGTGGAGGGTTTGATGCAGACAAAATGTCTCCCATAACGTTCTTGGCAATGGTGTCAAAGGGCAGCGAGTAGTCAGAGTCCTCAGGGTTGGAGCATTTGGAACGTCGTTCTTTTGGTTCTCTCTTCTCCCCTGGACTTCCCCGATCTGGATCAGGGGCCATGGCCCGGGAATACATCTCATCCTCACTGTTGACCAAAGGACAGCTGCGGAAGTTCTTGACCTGGCTCTTTCGCGGCGGAGGCCTGGTGTCCAGTGTCAGGCTCTTGACTCCGGTCAGAAGTTTCTCTGCAGGGGCTTCAAGTCTGGTTTGCTGAGGGTTCTGTGGTTGTTTGGGTCCGTCTCTGATTGCTCCATCAGTCACCACACTGTAGATACCTGCATTCTCTGCCACAGCTCTCATTTGAGGTGAAGGGGGCATGGTATCTCGCTCCCCACTTGATATCTGCTTCTGAGGTAAATTGACTCTGTGTAGATTGATGGCGGCCTCTACAGATTGGAAGATGCTGTTTCCTTGCTTTGTGTCGAACTCAAAGTTGCCTTCCCCCGAGTCGCATCTTCGCCCAGCCTCAAAGGAGAATGTTGCCTGTTTGTTGAGAAATTATACATTTAATTAGTAGCAAGTAGTAAAAAGACGCCAAGACACTAAATTTCAATTTAATCTTCAAAAACAATGCATGTACAATACCATCCGAAAGTTTGGGGTCAGTACGATTTTGTAAATGTTTTTGAAAAATGTCTCTTATCCTCACCTAGGCTAAATTTATTTGATTGAAAACACGGTAAAATGGTAACTAAGCCTCACCCTGTTTTTCTGCACATTTTGAAGGATCGCATCAGAAACAAGTGATGGAAACAACTAATTTCGAATAAAAAAATTTCCATAATTCTGAAAAACGTTTTTACGCTCACTTGAGGTGGTTTTTGACTTGTGCAAAAAAAGAGTTAATGTAAATAATGGCAGATGGAAATGCATTTGCCGAATAAATTCTGACGTAGCGAACATTAAAGCCATGTAACTAATCGTCTGTTTCCACTGATGGTGTCTTTCCTTTTTTTTTTTTTTTTACAGTACGTACTGTTAATTACTAGGTTACCAATACCACCGTCAACTGCTCAAACAACTTAATGAAAACACACCTAATTTGCTTTTTTTTTTTTCTTTCCTTTTTTGCAAAAAAATTTGGAAGCCCAGCTAGTAATAATGAGAAATAG
>NW_015540860.1:623568-626639 GCF_001515605.1 Sinocyclocheilus anshuiensis | reverse complement strand
TTTTTGGAAGAAGTCTCTGATATTACCCAAGGCTGCAATTATTTGATAAAAAAAATATAGTAAAAACTGCAATATTGTGAAATATTATTACAATTCAAAATTACTCTTTTCTATTTAATATATTTTAAAATGTCATTTGTGGCCCTGGGCCACAAAACCAGTCATAAGGGACAATTTTTTGAAACTGAGATTTATACACAATCTGAAGCTTTCTATTGATGTATGATTTGTTATGATAGGACAATATTTGGCTGAGATATAAAAAAAAAAAAACAATCAAAATAATGAGGAAAATCACCTTTAAAGTTGTCCAGATTAAGTCCTCAGCAATGCGTATTACTAATCAAAAATTAAGTTTTGATATATTTACGGTAGGAAATTTACAAAATATCTTCATGGAACATGATCTTTACTTAATATCCTAATGATTTTTGGCATAAAAGAAAAATCATAATTTTGACCCACACAATGTATTGTTGTCTATTGCTACGCGCTACTTATGACTTGTTTTGTGGTCCAGGGTCACATTTATCCCCGTGATGGCAAAGCTGCATTACACCAGTTTTAAATGTCACATGATCCTTTAGAAATAAATGTATATCATCAATGTTGAAAACAGGTGTAATATTTAACATTTATGTGAAAACCATGACACATTTTTGCAGGATTCTAAAAGGAACAGTATTTATTTAAGATACAAATCTTTTATTTAATCTTTTAACAGTCTGACCACAATAAAAGTGCCTGCCAGGACAAAACCAGGCTGGGAGACCAGCTGTAAAGCTTAGGCTGGTTTATTATTATTTTTTTTTTTTTTTTAATTGAGTAAATTGTTTTCATAGTATGAGTTTATCAGTGCGAAGTCCTAACAAACTTATTTATGCTGATACTGTTTGCTGCTGATACTGATAACTTTGCCTTGGGCATTCCTAAACTTTTAGTGGCAACATTCTTTCTGACATTTTTGTTTTTGTTTTGTTTTTTCACAAGGGAGTCTAGATATTACAATAACATCTCATTCAAATGACAACGTCTTTTTACAGTTCAATGTCCCCATCACTCTACTGGGGCATTATGAATGACAGAGAGCACACACCTGACTAGCATTAACCGAATGACTGCAGATCACTGTCAAAGCCATACCTTGTCTCGTCCGAACCTGCGGAGGAAGCGATAGGGCCAGGAGTAGAGAACCTCTCCCGTCTTCGGTTCCTTCAGAAGGAGGCTATCAAAATCAGTCCGTAACAGCACTGTTCCTTTCAGGCTGCATCTCTCAGAAGCCTCTGTATGCCTCACCGTCACCTTAAAGTCTTTCATTGCTGAAGACAACAGAAAGGAAAAGCTTTACATAAACAGTGTGCCAAAAGAACACAACATATATCAACCACTTGACACTTTTTCAGATGAAAAATAACAGTGGATTCAGCTGACTTGTGGCCTACTGAAGGCTTATGAGTGTCTTTGCGGTTATATCTTTCAAAACCTTTTAAAAAACTGTATTAGGAACTACATCTGATGGGTAAACACAAATGGGGTTCTATAATCATAAAAATGTATAACTATGTAATAAATGATATAATATTTAAAGCCTTTTCTCTGTGAATGAATATACTGATTCAACTCTTTTTGGAAGCAGATGGAACGTATCAGAGGTCATTCTCACATATGTACAATAATTCAAAGCAGATTTCTTTTGATGCAACATGTACGCAATATAATTGGTTTTTCACACAAGTGTACAGATTTAGCACATGCACTACTGAGAAACAAGCATCTTATTAGATGTTCTCGGTTAGGAAAGGTCAACACCCCATTCGTTACTGCTGAACTGCAGGGTGAACCGTGTGGCGCAGGATTCTGCTGCTGCTCCAGAGGGATTGTCTATTAAAGGGCTCGCCATGCAGATGTTTTTCTGCATGAAGCACACATGGGTGATGAAATTCTATTCATTTCCTGAGATGAAGTGTCAGAAAGAGATTTTTCTGCACGTCATTCAGTCCAAAAACAGTCGACCCATAACAGTGGGCTATTCATTCAGGCTTTGCTTAAATTTAATGCAAATTTGGATGTTTCTCAAAGTCTGTATAGCAGTAGTTAAAATGACTCTGAAATATTTCCTATTATTATTATCCTTCAGAATAAAAAAAATAAATAATAATATTTGGGTGTTTAATTTTTGTCAAACGTTTTCAGGACATTTACAATTTTTACATAAAATAGTGGAATCTCAATGTTTGGTATCCAAAATACAATTAAATAGATATTAAAAGATTTATTCATACATTTAAATATTTATTTATATATTAAAAATTATGTAAATATTATTTGAATTTACCATAGCAAGTTTGATTTGGATTTATACACAATAAAATATTCTGTCACTGCAGTATTTAAATACTATTAAATATTGTATGATTATTTCATATGTCTGTTTAGATGATTATCTAAATGTAATGCTGAATTGTTTTCATATATTTAAAAAAAATAAATGAAAAAAAAATTGAAAGTGTTGGTCTGGAACAAGGATAAACAATACAATCTATAAATACTGTTAAAAGCATGTAGCAAAAATGTACCAAAAACCTATGTTGAAGGCATGATAAAAAAAAAAAGTAGGGATGCACCGATACCACTTTTTCCAGTACTCGCCCGATACCGATATTTTTATTGCATTTGTACATTTTTTAAATATTGGGTACAGAAACCAAAAGAGTATGTATAATGTTAGTTGGTTAACTTCATTTATCAAATAGATACAGTCAAACCAAAATTTATTCAGACCCCTTCAACATTTCTCACATTATCACAGTTTATTCGCCATAGTATCGAAAATGGTAATAAAATATGACAAGAACTCAGAGTTAAACTGTGTCAGAACAAATTCATCTTGATAATGTTAGATAATTTTGATAGAAAGGTATGTAATAGATTACAATCAACCAAAAATTGTTAGTATGACATTATTTACACAACTATCAATACTTAGTTGGGCAACCTTTAGCCTTAATGACAGCATATAGTCTCCTGGGCATGCTGTCACCCAGCTTCATGAAAACCCCAACTTCAATGTT
>NW_015540860.1:621455-623010 GCF_001515605.1 Sinocyclocheilus anshuiensis | reverse complement strand
TATTCAGTTTTCATTTTATTTTATTTTTTATTTTTGTAATTTTGTTGTGTGTTTGTTTATTCTTCATTTATTCAAGTAAGTGTTATTTTAGTATTTCAACTTCAGTTAGCTACCAGGGCAATATTTCTACATATAATTTAGTTTAGGTTTTTCATCTAATATTAAAATTTTATTTTATTTAAATATTTGATTTGATTTGATTTCGGCTCTATTTCAAATAACAAAAAATGTCTTTAACAGTTTTAGTTTAAAATAATAACCCAGGAATAAACACCCATTTGCATGTTTGTATAATATTTTGTCAATTCATTCATTCGTGTTACTGTATGTTACAGTATTTTCGGCTTTTATTGAACAGAACAGTATAGACAAGAGAGGAAACAATACTGAGGAGAGAGAGCGGAAGAGGATCAGCAGAGGACCTGGAGCTGGGACTTGACCTCGGGTCGCGAGGTGCAGCCGTGCATGTCATTGCTTCAGGCCATGCATTAGCATAGTTATGCAAAATTCTTTTGCATAATTATGCCAATAATCATACTAGAAAGGGGAAGAGAAAGAGAGAAAGACAAAGGCTGCGATGTGGTTTGGAGGTATCTTTTTTCCGTTTGAAACGTGGCTCCTCCAGCCACAGTCAAACTTCATTGAGAGGAAGTGTGTCTCTGCAGAAACAATGCTAGCTTCTGTTTGCAGCTGTCAGAACAGAAGCAACCACTCCACACCTCTCAGCAAATGAAAGAATGGCACTTCCTGCACAAGAACAAAAAAGCCACACTATATACAGACTAGTGTAAAAATGAGACTCATTTCCATATTTACATCCGGTTGTCACTGAGCAACAAGTGGTAAGATTCATATGCAAGATTCTCTCTGTATTGCTCTACATTTGGCAATGCACCAAATTCACAGCAACTGTTTTGTGGTTGTAACCCCCCAATTCCACTTACTTTCCACATGACCTCATTTGCATAACACACTCTAATACTTTATCTCTTTCTCCCTCCAGGTGTGTGTTGTGTTCAGGAAGTTGTAAAATCGTAAAAAGGTACATTTGACGCAAACAGTGCATTTCATGTAGACATAAATAGAGTGGGCTCTAAAAGTCTGAGAGCTCTTTCAGTGCAAGATGCACAGCCCCGTTACAGCATAAACCGAGGATTTGGCATCCAATCAAGTTTACTTGTTTACTACAAGTCACTATCCACCGGCTACTGGTCAAGCATAAGGTTACCATCAGCAAGAGAAACGTCTCAGGTTACTTATGTAACCATGGTTCCCTGAGTAGGGAACGAGACACTGCGTCCTCTAGGGGTCGCTATGGGGAATGCCTCATCGTGACCCGTGTCTGAAGCATACATTGAAAAAACACCAACAACACGTTGGCCGGCGACAGCCCATGACGTCACTACCGGTGTGACTATAGTATAAATAGGCACCGGGAGAACATGTCATTCACTTCTTCGTCTGAAGCTTGCATTCGAAGCATGGCAGGAAGCCTAGAGGACGCAGTGTCTCGTTCCCTACTCAGGGAACCATGGTTACATAAGTAACCTGAGAC
>NW_015540860.1:621012-621290 GCF_001515605.1 Sinocyclocheilus anshuiensis | reverse complement strand
GGAGCACTGCCTGAGACAGCATTACACAAGAAGGTTCTCGCAAATGCCACCTATACTTCCCGCTCGATGCCTCAGCAAGAGGGGATATCCTGGAGCCCGGACATCCAGGAATCTTTTTGCAGTGTTGTACCGGGGGCCTGATGATCAAGAATGCTCCCGCAGAAGCCTCTGACCTGGCCGCATGGTCCAAGAAGTATGAAGCCAGCACCAGGGCTATCATACCGGCTGGACACAATATCGACGAGTGAGGTAACACTGCAAGTCGAGCACCTGGTTTC
>NW_015540860.1:617714-620971 GCF_001515605.1 Sinocyclocheilus anshuiensis | reverse complement strand
CAGGTGGAGAGATGGTGGTTACAGGGGAATTAGGAAGGGGAAGATAAGGGCAGATGTAAAACCCCGAAAGGAAATGAGTAGATACTTAAGTATCACTCTGATCCGGACGAATGCGCTGACGCCTTGTCTGGATCACATCCCTTAGGTCTTGCCTACCTCCCTTTGACCCACGATTCCTCCTTCCCCTACCCATGGGCGGAGGAGTAGTGCGAGTTGCGACACTAGCCTTCTGTGCCCGTCTCTGATCCTCAGACCGAGACGGACCAGGACCCCTATGTTGTTCGGGCTCGGATTGGGAAGGCTCAGCCTCAGCTTCTTCGCCGTCCTCAGACATCTCCTGCTCTTACCGGGCCGAACCCAGCAGAGCACCAGCCCCCGGATCAAACGATGTTAAAGAAATAACATCATCCTCCAGCAGCTTACTCTCGTCCACAGCCGACGAGCGCGAGGGGGAAAAAAAACCTTTTTAAACTCATCAGCCGGATCCACCTGCGATCCCCACGAGCCCATCCTCCTCCGTGCCTCAGCAGCGGTGGGTCCTGAGCCGCGGGAAGCAGATGGCTGCCCCCCTTTCCTCGAAAAGAGAGACAAATGTGAGCGGAGCTTTTCATTAAAATACGCTCACAATGAACGCGGATTGCCCCCTCGAGGACATCGCGTGCATGCTCTTTGCCCAAACAAACAACACATAGATCGTGTGTGTCATCTGGTGTCAAATAGCGATGACACGGATGCACACACCTTCTAAATGCTCTGCTAGTGCTTGCCATAATAAATAGAGATAGCTCTTACTTTTTCCTTGGAAATGCACGCTTCAAACAAAACAGTCAATGAAGACGAAGAAGAGAATGATATGTTCCCCCAGTGCCTATTTATACTATAGTCGCACCGGTAGTGACGTCATGGGCTGTCGCCGGCCAACGTGTTGTTGGTGTTTTTTCAATGTATGCTTCAGACACGGGTCATGACGAGGCATTCCCCATAGCGACCCCTAGAGGACGCAGTTCGAAGTTCCCTTGAAAGGGAACCCTTATTTCTTCCAAATATGTGACCCTGGACCACAAAACCAGTCTTAAGTCGCTGGGGTATATTTGTAGCAATAGCCAAAAATACATTGTATGGGTCAAAATTATTGATTTTTCTTTTATGACAAAAATCATTAGGATATTAAGTAAAGATCATGTTCCATGAAGATATTTTGTACATTTCCTACTGTAAATATATTAAAACTTAATTTTTGATTAGTAATATGCATTGCTAAGAACTTCATTTGGACAACTTTAAAGGCGATTTTCTCAATATTTAGATTTTTTGCACCCTCAGATTCCAGATTTTCAAATAGTTGTATCTCAGACAAATATTGTTCTATCCTAATAAACCATACATCAATGGAAAGCTTATTTATCCAGTTTTATCCAGTGATGTATAAATCTCAATTTCGAAAAATTGACCCTTATGACTGGTTTTGTGGTCCAGGGTCACATATAGTGTTTTTGTCACAAAATATTCTTTCTTGATTTATCAAGGCAAAGCTTTTACATTATTTTGAATGCAAAGTAATCATTTGTGACACTGACTGATATTTTTTTAGACAACAAATGGATAGTCTAATTTGTTTGTGGACAGTATTTTTTATTTATTTATTATTATTCCTTTATTATGGATACATTAAATTAATTAAAAATGACATACATTTATAATGTTACACAATATTTCTATTTCAAATAAAAGTTGTTGTTTTTTTATCTGTTTTCAACACTGATAATACTAAGAAATGTTTCTTGAGCAGCAAATCAGCATATTAGAATGATTTCTGAAGAATCACGTAACACTGAAGACTGGATTAATGACTGCTGAAAATAAATTAAAATTTTAAATATATTAAAATAAAATAATCATAATTTCACAATTTTTACTGTATTTTTGTTCAAATAAAAGCAGCCTCAGTGACCATAAGAGACTTTCAAAAACATTAAAAATCTTTTTTAACTGTAGTGTAATTTTATTCTGTCCAGTGATAAGTTGAGATGTCAAGATGAGTGATGCTTTTCTGACCTCCTAACACTACTGTTTTTGAATTGTGTTGAATTATGTGGTTTCATATACTATGTGATCTGCTGTTATTTGATGTGGTTTGCCGCTTTTTAGTATCACTAATTTTGCCATAAGGTTTGATTCATTGACGATTTTGTGTTTGTTGTGAAAACGTTGCATCCTGGTGTAAATATCTGTATGTGCTGTAAATAAGCAGTGGTTTTACAGCCTTACAGTTCCCCTCTGATCGCTGAAATCCTCGCGCACCCTGTTACCCTGCTGTCGCTTGACAGAACAAGGCCTTCTGATATTTAAATTGAAACAGATGGATTTGATAAACCGTCTGAATGTGAATCTCCCCCAGGCCCGACACATTCCAGAGAGGAAAGAAAGCAACAGAATGTTGAAGCTCACACAGACATATGGGCCAACTTTTTGCGGACTGAAATAAGTCAATTAGTGTAATGAGATCATTTCAATTCCATTTCTGAATGCGGGCAAATATAGGAAGATAATCAGCCATGATTAAACAGTCAGGGTTGTGTTCAAATGCCCAGTGAAGTTAGACTGGCTGGGGCAGATTGCCTGGCACCTGTGCTGCATCAGTGATATGTGTTTTTGTACTTCCACTTCTCTTGACTGTCATCTTGCTGAAAGCCACAATGTGAAACATGTCCACTGAGGACTTCTTTGGGGACACGTTTTGGTTATTTTGTGTTTGTGCATTTGTTTAAAAAGTCTGTTCGCCTCTTTTTTAATTTACACAATGTAAATGAACAGATGGAAGAAGAAACATGTACCAAGACTGAAGACAATGCAGAGAGTTCAATGGATTCATCCAAAACGGATTCATGCAAAAACTACTTAAACTGAGGCATTTTATATTAATAAAAGCCTAAATTCCTCCATTAGCATTAATGTTGAAAGGTTGAAATCATTAATGAAACTGCTTATAATTTACACATGAAAATATCATTGCAAAGAATATAAAATAAAAAATGTATGTATGTGTATATATATAATAAAATTAGTATTTTTATTTGGAAGAATGCATTAAATTGATTAAAAATGACAGAAAAAACATAGAAATATTTTTTAACATTACAAATGTTTTATCTAAATAAATGCTGCTCTTATGATCTTTGTATTCATCAAAGAATCCCAAAAAATGCATCACGGTCTCCACAAAAATATTAATGAGCACAACTGTTTTCAACAGTGAA
>NW_015540860.1:614882-617622 GCF_001515605.1 Sinocyclocheilus anshuiensis | reverse complement strand
GTGAAAATAATAATAATAATAATAATAATAATAATAATAATAATAATAATAATAATAATAGATTAGCAGCAATTCAGCATATTAGAATGATTTATGAAGAATCATGTGACACCGAAGGCTGGAGTAATGGCTGATGAAAATTCTAAAATATATACAAAAAGAAATCAGTTATTTCAAATTGTTATAATATTTCACAATATTACTACTTTTACTGTATTTTTTATCAAATAAATAGGTGAGCATAAGAACATAAAAACTTTCAAAAACATAAAAAAAATCACCAAACTATTGAATGGTTGTGTGTGTGTGTGTGTGTGTGTGTGTGTGTGTGCGTGCGTGCGTGCGTGCGTGCGTGCGTGTGTTTATATATATATATATATTTTTTTTATCCCAGAATTGGGTTGTGTTTGCGGAACGATGTATGTTAAGAGCACACGTCCAGTTTTGTGTGAGTGTAGGAAATCCGCTTGGGAGTGGAGAGATTCGTCCTCACGCACATGGATCGCGTAACATTATGCGCTCTCGACGTTGTCATTAAGATCACACTATAGAAACTGCCTAAAATTTGAAATTTACTAAAAACAAGCCTATGGCGAGACATCTGGTAGGGGGGGCACCTGGGGTGGCCAGCCAAATTTCAGGGGGGGCCGGTGCCACCCCTGGCCACCACGTAGACACGCCCCTGCCAAACTAATGTTCTCAAATACTGCAACATTTGATCAAATTAAATGAAAGATGAGATGAAATGAAAGTAACCAGTGTTACAAAGAACAGTACGCTATACCAACCTTCAAACAAACAGCACTTACCCAACATTAATGAAGACATAAAAATAAAAATGGATGAAAAGGAAGTCAAACAGGGCACTGAACAATCTTTGAGAACAGCAGGATATTGCGCATTTACACAAATAGTGGTCAATCTGCAAACAAGGCGGACACTTGTGTGATATTTTTTTCCACCACAAGAGAACAAAGATGAGCCACAATGTTCCACTACGTAACAGAGGAATGAAGAAGTTAGCTGTTGGTTTACAATATTTTCACAGCACAAAATTAACTAGAGGTGTCAGACTAGTGAACAAGCCTATCTCCGCGAAAGCATGTCAGCTTTGTAGAGACGGTGCACCAAATTGCTTAGTATCTACCTCTACTCCTGCCATGAGTTCTATTTTTTTGTATATCTTTCACAGAAACTGGCAGTGACCTTTGTAAGGTACTTCACCAGCTCATCCATCAGAACAGCTCCACAAGCAACTCCTCTTGTGACTTTAGTCTTGTGTGCATGCATTCATATTAGTGGTTTTGGAAAGATTTTGTTGTCATTTTATGGTTTTGTACACACTGTACACTTCCTTACCAGTTTCTCTGCTGCAGTAGAGAGTGTTGTCCGCCATCGTGACGTCATCAGATTCAGCATGTAAACTGTTTCCTCTCTCTGCTCCTCTCTCTGTCCAGCTCATCTACAATGAACAAAAACATACAGCCTATAATAAACATACAGCAAAAAATAAATAAATACACACACACATACATATATATATACATACACATATATATATATATAAAATGGGCAAAAATATGTTGGTAAATTAAAAACTATATTTACATAATTTACATAACATTGTATATATGTTTTAAATATATTTTTAAAATACAAATATATATATATATATATATATATATATGCTTTTATGAATATATATTTTTTGAATATATTTTTGTCTAGGAGATTTTGGTGTATAATGACAAATTAGCTCCACTGTTGCTGTTGTTAACAACAACTATAATAAAAACATTTTTCTTCATTTAAATAAAGTTAAATAAAATACAAATAACAGATAAAAACGTAAACTAAACAATTCGCTAAAATGTGCTTAAATGTACTAAAATAAACTAAACAATTTACTAAAATTACTAACTACAAAAAAATAAAGCTAAAATATAAATAAACTAAAACTCTATAAATGTAAAAAACTAATAAGAAAGGTCAAACACATAAAATTCATTAAATTAAACACATTCAAAAGAAAACTGAAAACAGACAAATAAAAGCTATTTCAAAATATTAACAATATCTACAATAGTATATAAATAATACTAAAATAACACTGATCCGCTCTGATATGGTGATCACAGGCAACCACAGGTACAGTATACCTCAAACCATTCTATTCACCTACGTGCATAATTTGAGATCCATAGTCTTAAAGGTCCCATATTGTCAAAACTGAAACTTCCTGGCTTTTTTCATGATAACTGAGGTCTAGGTGCTATGTAACTACCATATAAGTTTCAAAACAGTCAGTCCACAGTAAAATGCACACAGCCTGCATAAAGTAGCTGTGATTTTTCCCGAACCATTGTGACTTCCGTAAAAAGTTGACGTCAGAACTACACAGTCACCGCCTTCAGTCACCACCCCGAGCACTGCCCACCGTCCCACTCTCCTTTTGCCAAACCCCCAAACAACATCACGTCCATACTAGGGATGTCAATTTTCGATTATTTCCATGATCGATTGTCGTTTAAATTAACGATCAATTAATCGATTAATCGTTAACTTTAATGCAGTCTATTGCAACAGCACGCAGTCACCGGCATGACACGATGTGTAAAAGCCACTCAAACCTGTTCCGGAAAATGTCAGATTTCAAATTTTA
Source organism: Sinocyclocheilus anshuiensis (assembly GCF_001515605.1). NCBI lineage: Eukaryota > Metazoa > Chordata > Actinopteri > Cypriniformes > Cyprinidae > Sinocyclocheilus > Sinocyclocheilus anshuiensis. Next base: position 614,960 of record NW_015540860.1, on the reverse strand, counting down.
GAGTTCTGGTAGGCCTATTTGTTTTTAATAAACCGCCATTTACAGTGCATTAGATCGTGACAGTGCGTGCGTGCGTGC
>NW_015540860.1:562991-614836 GCF_001515605.1 Sinocyclocheilus anshuiensis | reverse complement strand
ACACGGAAACATGTCGAAAAGGTTAACTTTAACCACGAAACCAGATCGGCCGACCTGTAACGTTACACTTTCACTCAAAGGATGGACGATCTGACAGGACTGTTACTATGAGGTGGGTCACATCTAACGTGTATAGTAAAGACAAACTCACCGTGTCTATCTAGTCATGATGAAGATGTATATACATTTCAATTTCAGCAGGCAACTATTTTTACAGCTACATTATTGTTCCAGCCACAATTAATCACAACAATGTATATACAATTACAAATGATTATATATAAATCGTTAGTTTGTTGTTTTACACACATGCACACAGACATTTCATACATGACATAGTCGTGAGATGCAAGAAACATATGGCAAGAAATCTGTAGACACGCCCATAACAACAAAAGATGATACTTTATTGAAACTTTTCTGATAAGAAGTGTGCGTTGCAAATGCGAGCATTTTTGACGATCGTCTCTGTCCAGTCTGCTCGTTTTATCGCGTTTAACCACAGCTGTCGTCGGTTTTTTGTCTGGCAGTGGCAGCAGATATGCGATCAAATTTCTAATTTGAGGCTGTATTACGTCGATTCTGGCACCCAACATCACAACAAGATGATATTTTAAGCTCCTTATGTAGCCGAATCTGCGCTGGTTTGAATGGGCCACCTCCAGTTTCCCCTTTGTTTTGCTGCCTCCAGCTAGCGCTGTGACCCTAGTTACCTGTGGTTGGCCTGGCCATGCGTCACTCAGAAAACAACAGGCCAATCAGAAGAGAGGCTCATGAATATTAATTAGACAGGCCAAAATCGACCTGTTCTCAGCAGAGCTCCTGAGAAAGGAGCTGTAAAAATATATTGAGATGGTTTTTGGTACTTATACCGCAAATATATATTCTTAAGGACATCGAAACCTAAAATAAAACTCCAGAAAGGTGTAAAATATGTGACCTTTAAAACACTCACAACTGTTACAGCACAAAACACTCACTGCAGTTACAACACAATTACAGTTACAACAGCAAAATATACTCAGCAAAATATAGTCTTTTTCACACTGTTAGTGCTCTACCAGCAAGTGTCATTTTCAGTGGTATGTGAGATGGAAATTATCTTTGCACTTCTTTATTTTTTGCACCAGCTGAAATGCTGTTTAACTTCACCACAAGACTTTGGACAAATGGTCTTTGTTGAGGAACCACATTCTTGGCCAACAAACGCTCTCCAAAACTAAGCCAAAGTGATCATATTATGTTGCACAACAGAAACCTTCTCAGCATAAAGCCGTATTCATTTCCCCCAGTGCATTACATCAAGCTCTTCCATTCCAAAGCGTTCCTCATTCAACAGCCACAACACAGCTTCTACTGTTGGCTTTCTGTAGCACCACTTCAGTTTCAAATTCTCAAAGACAGCAGCCTTTTTTAGGCAAAAGCTAAAAAGCTGGAGGAACCTGAGACATTATACGTAATCTCAACATTCCCATTGGTATTTACCAATATATTCAAATCCATAGCTGAATGATTCAATTCAATATCTGGCCAGCATCACTCTTGCTGTTTCTCATTCTAAGGTGTGGGGATTTGAACAAACCGCTAAGTCTAAGTTTTAAAGTTTGGTGTGTAACTTGTCTCACATTGTTTGTGCTACAGACATGATTGATAGATTTCCAATCAAAGAGAAGCCAATTTCTCATCTGGCAAACAGAGCTGGGCAAAATTCTGACTGAAAAGACTGAAGAATTGGCTCCCATTCTATTCATGATTTGGAGTATGAATTCAATTTGTCATGCCCCATATGAAGTTGAATTGAAATTTACATTAAAATGAAGGGAAACGGAATCTATCTATCTATCTATCTATCTATCTATCTATCTATCCGTCCGTCCATCCGTCCGTCCGTCCATCTATCTATAGTATCTACAGTATCTATCTCTCTATCTATCTATCTATCTATCTATCTATCTATCCATCCATTCGTTCATTTAACTCTGTCTGTCTATAGTATCTAACTATAGCAACCCAGGCTCATTCGAAATACGTGCCTCTAAATGCATTTCTGTAGCACCGTTATTACGTGCCTTACTGCACGTTTCACGGCAGTTTCAAAGTGAAACGTCCAGTGAGTGGCGCTAAAACGCGGGTTCAATACGTGACCCTGGCACATTTTTGTTACGTTGATATAGGCATGTATTGCTGTGTTTGTATTACGTTGCTTCAGGTACGTATTGCGGTGGTTCATCATTCAAATATTCGAGTATGGAGTATACCTATGTATCCATCCATCCATCCATAAACCTGTCTGTTTGTCTGTCTCTCCACATAGTATCTAAATACAATATCGATCCATCCATCCATCCATCTATTAATTTTCCAATCTGGCTGTCTTTCAATCAATCTTTCTCTTTTAAATTAAAAATGGCCGTTTTTAATTTAATTCCATTTAATAATTTTACAGGCAATCTCAATTCAATTCTGAAAGGTGCACAATTCTTGCTGGCAGGCAATATCCACAGGAGGAAACCCAGCCATATCTAGGGACCAAAACCACTTGAACCACTCACATTTACTTCAGAAGGTGTTAAAATGTAATTCATGTGGATATGAAACTAAGAATGTAATAAAAGAGTGTTAGCTGTATCAAAAGAGTGTGAGGTCAAACCACTATAGTAGGTACTGCTGGAGTGTTAAAATGAGAAGTTATAATTAGAGAAGCTTTCATAAGGTCGACCCTTTGGATATAGGCCCCTTTACTCAGAACATACTTCTTAGCCCATGTAATGTCACAAAGCATTTACTTTAAGCCATGGCCAGAATAGAGCAAGTGTTAAGCTCTACATGTTGCAACTGTTCGCAGAGAGCTTACGTACCTCTAACATCCATTAAGTCAATGTTACTTGACAGTTACTTCCTTTATTTGAACTATAACCGTCACTCACAACACAATATATATGGTACAATGAGATATGAAAACAACTTCCCTTCTTTAAAAGACAGAAAAAAACACATTCAATGGAAACAGAAACTCTTCTTTGCACAACTAGAGCAGCATGAGAAGCTCCATGAGTCACACGAGCAAGTTTCTGATCAGCTTTGAAGGGCTTTTACATCTGCTGAGATGACAAAAAACCTTTGCAAGCTGCTGCAATTTGAATCCTCACGTATGCAGAAATTTTAGCATAAGCAGCTGACAAGCTTTCAGCAAAGACAATCTCTATATTCTTAGCTGATGGAAGTAAACATAAATGTCTGTTAAACTGGCATGCAACAGGAGCTTCAAAAACACACCTGCGGTCACAAAGCCTGGAACAAAAGACAGGACCAAACCTGGAAACTTTGATATAACCGCTATACACTTTTGCAATCAGGTGTCAAATGAGGTGTTGCACCACAATATTCCAAAACAGGGAAAAGGCAAAAGCAGTGTTAAACACTGGAAAGAGACCATCACACAATTTAAAATCAGTCTTAAATACCGGAAAGGCGATTTCACACAGTTTCTGGATCCAGTCCTCAAGTTCAGCAGTCTCAGCAGCGAAAATAAATGTCTTTTCAGTTGTCTCCACCAAAAAAGGTCCACAATCCCATGGACAGCCTTCAACATCAGCCTCCGAAACACGAATGCAGTCATTCATTTTTATCACCTATAATAAAAAAACACAAAAATTGAGATTTAAAAAAATGTAAACCTTTAAAAAAGTGATTTTTTTTTCCCATTTGTTTTGAAATGTTTCCCAACAAGTATAACTACACATCAACATTTAAATATGCTCCAAGATGTCCAGATTTGCAAACTGTGTAGGTAGTATGATGCATGAACATTTTTTTTCTGATCATTCTCCATATGCATTAATTTCAGAAGATAGCTTTTTTTGTGGAAATCCTACTTTTGTATGGAAGAGGGGATTTTTGTTTGTCATATTTCATAGCAGAAATGGGAACAGATTTAAGTGCACTTCCTGCAAATTGCTTGTACATGTCTGCCCACACATAAACCATGTGCATGACCCCCCACCGAGTTTGATTGTTCATGTACCATGGCACATAAAGGATCTACATCACTCTCCTCAGATACGCCACATATTATTTGTTATGTTCGCAATACATGGAAAATCTGAGCTCCACGGTTTGTTGCTCACCTTTTTGTTTTCCTGTTTGCGGTTGGCTTTCTCCAGCATGTTGCCAGCTCCATCTTTAAACTCAAAAAACTCAAGGCGAGAGATGGAGCAGGAGCTCTCTCGGTACAGGACAGACCAGACCTTACGCCATTTCTGAAACAGAGAGAAGATACATTGCTGAAAGTGATGTAAACTGTAGGGCTGGGTTTTGACACAAATTTCACGATTCGATTCGATTCTGTCATAAAAACTTGATGGATTTATTCAAACAAATGAAACATTGAAGAACAGTAAAACTTATAATGAATATGTTATATGGTGCAGATATTTAGCAAAATGCCCCTCTCTACAGTTTATTTTTCTATCTGACTAACGAGTTTATGGTCACCGAATATGTTTTTCTGAGGTAAACGTGACCTTATGTGACATTGTTTACAAGCCGCTATATTGACGTCTTTGCGCGGCTGAAACACTGATTAAACGATTACATGAGACAGGATATGGTGGATTCTGTTAACTTACCTTCGGATGTTTAGTCATGTTTATTTTGTGCTGAAACTGGTATTAGTGTGGAGGAGATGATCAGTTCACGTGCGCCTCGCGCTGCCGCTATTATTGAACCGAGGCGCGCTGCACTACAGCATCACTCCACATTAAATAGCGCATTTATTGTTTGAGACTTTGGAATCTGATGCCGCGTCTCAGTGTGCCTACTTATACTACGCCCTTAAAGTATGTACTCTTTTGGTGAAGAGTAGGCAAGCTTTGGGACACGTCACACAACTGCGTCTTTAAAGGACCGCTCTGTCGCACCTGTTACACGCACCCTGTCACTGTAAACTGGCCTGTCAATCATCTTGTCACAGTTAACATCCTCCACATTTAATTTAATTTAATTTCCTACCATACTGGAGAGAAAAGAAGTAGCTCGTTGATCTGCCAGTCGCAGGTCTTTCATGCGGAGAACTCTGCTCATATTTTATGCATAATGATGCATTTAAAAGTTAACGACCAAATGGGTGTTTATAAAAGTTCACATTGCTGTTGCAGATGAAATATTACACGGATAACAATAAATAAATATTTGTTTACCAGGTTAAATGTTGATTATTAGTAACTCAAACCCCTTTTTGTAAACCTCTCTACCTAACCGTCCATCGCGCGCATCCGCCACGTTTGTAGTATTTCTAACGCGTTTTATTCGTGTTTGTAGTTCTGGACCGAATCCTTCACCAAAGCGCAATGGATTGTGGGCAATTTTAGCCATTAGAGTGTGCACGGATCCACACTTCAAAAATCGACCTGAAATAGTAGACCATCCGGGGACTTTTGGCATACTCCTTTCAACATACTACGCTTTGGGACACACTTATTCTAATCTCACATACTATTTAGGATGGATAGTATGAACATTGAGACGCAGGGTGAGACTTTGTTTCATATTAAAAGTACCAAAGCACAATGCTTATTGCGATTGGATGGGAGATGCCCTTCAATATTCCATTCATTAACTGAAAACAGGCTAGACTAATTGATTCATGGGATTTAAGAATGGATATCGTTTCGTAAGAATGAGAATCGATCATAATCGAGATATCGATATTTTTTTACCCAGCCCTAGTAAACTGTCACACTTTTTTATTTGCGTTGTCCTCTATAGGCAATATTAGGCATGCACAAAAATTAGATATAAAACTAATGGACCTTATTATATTTCAAGATGTCTAATATAAAACAACATTAAAAGAAAGCACCTAACATCTGTAAAACATATTAGAGCCATACAATATAATCTTGGGACAAAACCTGACTCATATGTGACCCTGGAGCACAAAACCAGTCTTAAGTCGCTGGGGTATATTTGTAGCAATAGCCAAAAATACATTGTATGGGTCAAAATTATCGAATTTTCTTTTATGACAAAAATCATTAGGATATTAAGTAAAGATCATGTTCCATGAAGATATTTTGTACATTTCCTACTGTAAATATATTAAAACTTAATTTTTGATTAGTAATATGCATTGCTAAGGACTTCATTTGGACAACTTTAAAGGCGATTTTCTCAATATTTAGATTTTTTTGCACCCTCAGATTCCAGATTTTCAAATAGTTGTATCTCGGCCAAATATTGTCCTATCCTAACAAACCATACATCAATGGAAAGCTTATTTATTCTGTTTTCAGATTATGTATAAATCTCAATTTCGAAAAATTTACCCTTATGACTGGTTTTGTGGTCCAGGGTCACATATATTGATGGGCAGGCTGAATCACTGGGTTGTATGATTTACATTTCAAACTTGTTTTCCACAAAAAAAACAAATTACTCATTCACAATCCTGTTTTATAATCTCATCTTGATGCACAATATTCACATTATCGTGTATATTTAAAAAAAAAAAAAAGTTTCCCTTCTGGTATGTAGAAAATTTACTTTGACATGCAAAACCAGTTTCTTAAACGTACTCACATGCATCTATAAATCACATATGATGATCCCTTCTGGTTAATTGACAAAAAGCTAGATTAAAGGGGTGAGATATCTTACCCAACGACAAACTTTACCCTACTCTTCCCCATAGTAAAACAAAGTTTTCATAATGTCAGCGATATTACCAACAATTTTGCATTTTACCAACACTTTTGCAGTTGTCTTTGACCTTAAAATGGGAAGTGGTTAATGTAAAAAAAAACAGAGTACATCTTCCCATAATGATTTTTAAACTAAAAGTCACTAAACAGTCCAATGGGAAAATGTGTACACGTCAATAAGAAACACATGTAGAATGCAAATTAAGATAATGAGAACTTATTCCATTGGCTCAAGTGCCTAAGGATGGTTGGATCATGTGAGCATCAATTTATAGCATTTAAAGTGTGAGATTCCTGTCAGGAAATACCCGTAATAAGACGAAGAGTTTAAAGAATCTCGGTGGTACGGACATTACCTACCATTTCAGAGAAATTCATGGCCTCAAACAGCACATAATCTATTACAGATGCAACACACTCCTTGTGGTTTCCTAAAGAGACAGTCCTGATCCTATTGCTAACATTAGCCCACTTTAATGGACTCCAGCAGCCCATAAGTCCTCTAAATTATGCCAACAGCCTATTCCTCTACTGCAGTCCCATATGGCGGAACCAACAATATTATCAGCGGCATCAATCAAAATGAAGTGAAAATGGTTTTAAATGAGAATATGGACAAGTTAAAGTGGATCACGTTCACAGTTGGAAGGGGAAGTCGTGGCCTAATGGTTAGAGAGTCGGACTCGTAACCCAAAGGTTGCGGGTTCGAGTCTCGAACCGGCAGGGATTGTAGGTGGGGAGAGTGAATGTACAGCGCTCTCTCCCACCTTCAATACCACGACTGAGGTGCCCTTGAGCAAGGCACTGAACCCCCAACTGCTCCCCGGGTGCCGCAGCATAAATGGCTGCCCACTGCTCCGGGTGTGTGTTCACGGTGTGTGTGTGTTCACTGCTGTGTGTGTGCACTTTGGATGGGTTAAATGCAGAGCACAAATTCCGAGTATGGGTCACCATACTTGGCCACATGTCACGTCACTTTCAGTTCAGGAAGTTCTTCATGACACTGCCAGTGAGCTTAATATGATTCATGAATTTCTCTCTAATTGTAATAGCTCATAATAGATATGGAGTATATAATTTCTGTCACACAAACATGCATAGAAACACATACTTTTACACCTTATAAAAACATGAACCTTCAATATCTGATCTCTATCAGTATTTTATATTTTAATGCGAGTAGGTTAAGTAAATTAAGTTCCCCACACTGTAAAAATGTCGTACTATTAATGGCAGAAGACTGTAAAAATGCTACGGTAAAAACCTGTTAATTATAGTTAACGATAAGCTATTGAATTATGATTTTAATGTTAACATGATGGAGTTTTATATTTGTGTGCATGACACTGTGTGTACCTTCAATATTATAATATACTTCATCTTTTGGGAAAGATCATTGTAATGAGCTATGATTCTACTGTACATGTGGCTTTTTTCATGACCACTTATGTTTTTTGGTGGTTGTCAGTGTATTATGAAGGTTCATAACTGATTTTAATACTTCAGTTGGCTGTTATTATATCAGTTAATGACATTAACTAAAATGCTAAGTTAAAATGCTGCTACATATTTTTTTATGGTGAAGTTGTCCGTTTTTTTATGGTGAATTTCAGTTTTTTTGGTTTTGTTTTTTTACGGTGCACATTAAAGAGGAACAACTGAAGTGATCAGTAACTAAAGAAAGGCCAACTGTCCAGTAGTATTTTGCAATTATTTGAGATTTTTTTTTTTAAAACATCCATCAAAAGTGTTTTTTACAATATTCATGGATTTCACTATTTTGCCGTAATTTATGAAATGGAGCAGCTACAACCTACGGTCAGGCCAAATGAGTCTTTTTAGTACAGCCTTCATTTTGTTCTATGACAGTAGTTCCAAACCATTACTGTAAAAGAACACGATTGTTCTTTGATATAAGCCCCCTGGGGAGTAAAGCACGTTCTGTCTTACCTTCCCAAACCGCTGTTGTTGTAAATACATCATCCCCTTCTTTCTAATATCCTCCTCCATTTCTCTCGGTCTTGTCTCCGACCCAGCTCCTTAAGACTGTCTCATCTAATGTATCATACGTCTTCTGCTAAACTTGCTTGTGACGCAAACAGCATCTCCAAGTTCCGCCAAATCTACTTCCTGTATAGCCCGAAAGAGTTTACACTTCTTTGCAGAGCTGTGCAAGAGCATCTGTAAGAGCCAAAGCCACAATGATTACTCAAGATCACGAGTTTCCTCATGTTATTTTGCACCCAAATGAAAGAAAACAGCATTGTACTTTAAATTTAAAAACATCACAAACTGTTTAAACCCAGGACATTAGGCAAATGATATTAATTGTACATTTTTTGCATCATTACATGAGGCCTGAGCATTTCCATATTATCGTCTCATATTATTTTGTTGAGAATTTAGGAAGTAAATTGTTAAATCTTTTTTTATATATATATGTATTAAACAAGAAGGTAATGTAAGTAACGTCACTGATTTATATTTGTCACATAAGAGCTATTTTAAGATCTGAGGTCTTATTTTTCAGGGTCTGTGGTCAACTGCAAACTTCCTGCTCTATGGTGTGTCAAGTTTCCATCACACACGCACACCCAAACCAACTTACCATCCAGACAACCATGGGTGTTTTACTGACCATTGCCTGCACCTCTCCAGCTGTTTTAGGATAGACAAAGGCTATTAATTAATCATTCATTGTCTACACAAGTTAAGCATTGTCTTGCATATTAAATAATTTAATGAACACAATACCAGTAATAGTCTTACTGTGCAACTAGATGTTTGCCATGTGTATATTTATTGTAATGTATGTGTGCCAAAGGACAATGCTCTCCTGTGATGAGTTTCTGTAAAGCTGCTTTAAAGCAATATAAGAAGAAATACATACTGTGTATATATATATATATATATACAGTATATACAATATATGTATACAATTTGTAAAGGCCTGTGATATAAAATGTATTTAAATAAATGTATTTAATCATCATGTAATAATGACCCAATGCCAGTTCTATATTAGGCCTCTGCCTTTTGGATTGCAGAATTAATGCAACACAGCTGTCAGACCTACAAACAAACAAACAAACAAACCCCTTTTTCCAAAGGAAGTCTGCATTTAGTTGACCAGAATCAAACAGAAATCTGTCCCAAATATTTTCTGAAGAAAATCAGCATCACGCCTGTGCAAAAATTTGCCTCCACGATGATACAATGTTGTGGGTGTTTTCCAGGGCGTCGTTATAGTGTTTTATGAAGTGATCCCTTACCAAAAAGTAGTATACTTCAAGTTTATTTTAGTAACACCCCAAAGCTTGGCAGTTATTATTACCTCTTCATTGGTCGACATTTTATTCCATAATGTTACATAGTTTTGATGCTGTTTTATGTCTGATGATCGCGTTAGAATACATGTGGAAGCATCTGTTGTTTCTGTTTCTTCTTCACTTGTGTTTTTTGGAAATTCTGTACAGAAGATGTGTACTAGCGCCCCCTACAGTATAACAATGAAAACACGGATTCTAGGAGCACAATTATAGCTCAAATATATTTAGACTTTTGCTAAGTATAAGTCAAGTATAGGCCTACTTAAATGTCATTTTAAGTATATTTCTGAGAAGTACATAAAGCCCATTTCTGAGAAGTACATAAAACGTAGACTAAAAGTATACTTTCCTATTTTTAGTTTAAAAGAAGTATACTAATAGCACACTTGAATAAACTTCTTTTTCGTAAGGGATTTTAAAAACATTAATATATAGTTATTAGGTTTTTATGGTGGTTGCTTACTGGTCCAATTGTAATTATCCTAAGTCTCTATAATCTCTTCGTTAATGCAAGTTTAACTCACTTATCATTCAATGGCAAAAATAAGCCATATACTGTATCACTCTAAGTAACAGCTCACCTCTGCTCACCACCCTCCATAACTTGAGGTGTCATTTTTGCCTGTTTTATAAACAGTGCGGGATGAAATCTATGTCGAGGTTTAATGCTTAAGGGTTCGTTTCTACCTCAAATCAAAAATATGAACAGCAATAAAAAAGACTGCATGCTTCTAAGTAGTATCTTCTCACTGCCCTCTAGGGCCTCAAAGCAGTACTGCACACTTCATGAAAGATCGCTCTCTGTGACACATAAATATGTTTGACAGCGTATATCATCACACATTTCTGAGAAGTGTCATTTAACTAAGAGCAATGAGATGATTCAATTGTAAAAGAGTACAATGAAAATAATAAACAACTGGCAAACATATGAAGGTAGAATGACGTCAAAAAGATTTGCATATTTTGGCACGATTCTCTCACTAACTGAGTTTTGCAAGCGTGAGGGGGAGGGCGGGGCCACCTTCTTCTTGTAGCCAATCACATGAGCCTCTCGCTGACTCTCCATTTTCTCTTATCTGATTGGTTCAATAAACACATCATACCCAAGACATTAATCTTCATTTAGTTCAGGATCACAAGGCAGAAAAATAAAGGAAGAGAGACTTTTTATGACAGTTGTTTGTTTCATTACCCCCTCTGATGTTGTTTTGCTCCACCGAACAGATCTTTCTGTTAGTACTTATATTGCAACCCTTAACCTCTAATGACTGCAGAAAATGCAGCTTTATATTTTTGCCTCATAAACTTATTTTTAGTTTTACTGTTGCTCATTTGTCTGTTATTCTTCCTCAGTCATGAACATGAACTCTTCCTGTTGTCTTCCACGCTCACTTTATTGATTACAATAAATCCACTCACAAGACTGATGATCTTTCACACAGCACATGGATCTCATTTTCCACAAAACTGGAAGGAAAACAAAAGCATGGAAATGACTTTAAGAGTCTGGAACTGCTTTTCTTTATTTAAATCAGACAGAGGCAGCTCTTTTGGGGAGCGGAGAGACCTTTTTTAAGTAGCTATCATGGTTTAGCATTAGCCGTGCAATGAATGCTGCAGGGGGATTTGAGTGCCTGTGATGACTGTGCTTGATGAAGAATGAACAATGGTCATTTTGTTATTTTTGTTCTTCGTTCTTTTGTTCTTTACCAACCAGCAATAACTAAATCTGGTAAGCTAAATTAATTCATCTGCATGTCTTTTTGGTTGTCTACTGCATTTCCTAAAGCTATTTGTTTGAATTTCAAGCCTCCATCTCTGTGCCAGTAATGTCTTTTCATGACACAGGATATTAGCGGATTCTTGGGTAGAGAAGGGAAGCCCCTCGCTGCTGGCTCTGGAAGTTCACACGATCCCCTGAATATTTCTACAGTTTTCCATAGAATTTGGGGGAAAGAAAAATAACTGGTGGCAATGAAACAGAAACCAACAACTCTCTCGAACTACTGGAAACTATAGATTTTTGTCTTGGGAACTGTCATTCCGACAAAAATCACAGAGCATCAGGACATAAAAACTTAAAGGAATAGTTTACCCAAAATGGAACATTTGTTGAAAATGTACTCGTCCTCGGGCCATCCAAGATGTAGATGAGTTTGTTTCTTAATCATAACAGATTTAGAGAACTTTAACATTACATCACTTGCTCATCGATTAATCATGTGCAGTGAATGGGTGCCGTCAGAATGAGAGTCCAAACAGCTGATAAAAACATCACAATAATCCACAAGTAATCCACACGACTCAATCGGTTAACATCTTGTGAAGTGAAAATCTGTGTGTTTGTAATAAGCAAATGCATCATTAAGGCATTTAAACTTAAATTTAAATCTTGGATGGCCTGAGAGTGAGTAAACAAGAGAGTGAGTGACAATGGGGCCCATGGAGATCCTCTATGATACAGTATATCCTACCTATAAAGTCAAAAACTTTAGCACGTCTAGTAGAGGTGTTTTGAGTTTTCAGAGTGTTTGGTTGTTTAAGGCAAGAGGAAACGGCTCTGTCCCAGGGTGCTCTCAGTCTGAAATGATTTAGACCTTACTGCAGGCTAATTGCTTTAACAGTTGACTGCTGGGTGAAAGTCATGTCATGTAACATGTTGTTACATATGGTTTGTTATGCACACTGTTTTGGTGTATAACTCTACATTAGTAATTTTTCCAGTAGAACTACTGTACAGTACAGTACATTTATATGTAGGCCTAAAATACCATCAAAACTTCTCCAGTCCTCCGATTAGAGGTTTGAAACAACCTAGTGTCAAAATTTGAATCTTTTACACATTTTAAATAATGTAGCATCAAAAAGGTAACCTAAAATTACATGCAGAGTTAAAGCCACCAGAGAACATCATGAGAGGGCAGAAGAGAGAATGGGGTTAAAAAGCTGTTATCCACGGCCGTTCTGTTAAATACAGGTCTCTGATCCACTAAAAGGTGAGATTAGAGGGTTAAGAGATGTTTACTGTATATCAATAAGTAGCCTGATGGTGTTTGTTGTATTTTCATCAAAAGAAGTCCAGCCTGTATGCACATGTACCAAAGAATAGGATCCCTGTTTTTGTGTCCTAAGACAGGAGATCATAAAGATATATTAAAGCCAGCTGTGTGCTCAACTGCCTCACCCAGATCTGACACACACACTCAAAGGAAAGGCTGGTAAAAGAGGGATGCCACATGTGGAAACATACATAAACTCAGCGGCTGATACACATTCTGCTTTGAGTAGAAACGGATGGATTGTGAAGAACTGAGTTTGCACAAATGTCAAGCACATATTAGACAGCAGCAAGTTCTCAAACAACAGTGGCCTTTCAGAGAAGATAAGACTATGCATTTTAGTGATAGGGATTTTTCAATGACTCTGTCTTACATCGTTATGCCAGCAAGTGAACGTCTTGAACTGATTCATTCAGGAATGAAACTTATGGCTGCATATGAATTTGCATACTCTTTTTGAATAAGTATTACTTTGCGACTGTTAAAAAATTCTATAGCAAGAATGTGTGTAGTATGAATGTCATCTGGATGTACCACATTCGTCATGTTGTTATTGTCATGTGACCTACCAGCATCAGTTCAAAAATCCATTCGAAAATCCTCTCCCATGGCCTCATGGGATAGAAAAGTGAAAGTGAAAGTGACGTGACGTGGCCAAGTATGGTTACCAATACTAGGAATTAGTGCTCTGCGTTTAACCCATCCTAAGTGCACACACAGCAGTGAACACACACACAGAGCAGTGGGCAGCCATTTATGCTGCGGCGCCTGGGGAGCAGGTTCGGTGCCTTGTTCAAGGGCACCTCAGTCGTGGTATTGAAGATGGAAGAGAGCACTGTACATTCACTCCCCCCACCTACAATTCCTGCCGGACCTGAGACTCAAACTCGCAACCTTTGGGTTACAAGTCCGACTCTCTAACCATTAGGCCACGACTTCCCCCATAGTAAACCCCAAGTGTGAATGGATACTATGAATACGGACATATTACTCACATACTGTTTTTCACCTACTATAGGGACGTATGCATATTCAATGAGTCATTGAATGAGTCATTCATTCAACAAATTTAAAAAAATCACTGATTCATTCAGGAAAGCCAATGTTGTTTGGAAATGCACAACAATAATTTTTCTGTGGCTTTGTTTGGAACTATTTTTTTTTTTTTAAACGGACAGTGTAACTAGTACTGTTCTTTATTGAGATTTTGTATAAATGTTATACTTTTTTTATAAATACAATTACAGCTTCTGCAATTAACTATTTGTGAAAGGGACAATTATAGCATTCCATTTCAGTATATTCAAAATCTTATATTTATAACATATATATAAGTAAGGTTTAGAACTGCAATTATAATATGAAATCATCAAAAAATAATGTATTTTTCATGATCGTGCAGCTCACATTCAGATTTCACAGTTCTTCATGTTTTGTTATTCAACTTGTCACTCTGAAGAAGAGCATTGATGAAACAAAAGAGCCATTCAGCTCCAGTAGCTACTCTCTGTACTGAATTTCAGAGCTTCTAGCAGCTTCCAAACTACTCCACTCTCTCATTGTGTGTTTTTCATCCATTTTAGAGGCCTGTGCCATTGGGAATTTATTTAAGAATCTTCCTCGACGTCTCCATGTTTGATTATCCAGATGTAGAAAAAGCCCTGGAGGGTGATGTTTTTTTACAGGCTTACTATTTTTTTTTTTTTTACAGTCGTTGCTTGAGTGTCTTCTTGCCATGTCTCAAATTGAATGGCTATAAGTAAAAAGACAGTGTTTTTCTTCTTGAGGGTGTTGGGATCTGAAGTTTAGTAATAATCCCTGTCATAGTCCTGCAATTGGTCATAACTCATCATTTCATTCAAGTTTTGTTCCAAATAGGTAGACATCTCATCTGGGTAAAAAAAAAAAAAGATTATAAAACAGATTATACTGTACATAACACTAATGGAAAATTACTGTAGGCCATTAGCTCAGGGTATAACTTTTACCTGATGGCAGGACTCCTAAAATTGCTGTGGCTGAGACGTGGCCAAGCTCATTTCGAGCGATGCACCTGTATGTGCCAGAATCCATCTGACTGGCCTCTTCAATCTGCAGCCAACTGGAAAGTTCATATTTCTGAGGGCCACCTCGTGACTACAGGAAAAACGAAGAAATGGAAAGGCTGAGGTGGATCCTGACATACTTTTTCCTATCTACTAAACAACAAGATCCAAATATAACTTTTGTAGTTCTTGACGACAAGCTCATTAATGGATTTAACCCGGAACGTTGGAAATGTCCTAAATCTTGAAGCCATAAACACCTGCAGTAAATCATTAGACATGAATATTCCCATAAAATCTGCTGACTTTATTCACATTTTCTGCACTTACTTTGTGGAAAAATCTGTGTAATTCAGTGTAATGGATTTCAACATGGTATCATTAGCCAAAATAAGCAAAAATTAAAATGTACTCACTCTCAGGGCATCCAAGATGAAGATGAGTTTGTTTCTTCATCACAACAGATTTGGAAAAAATAGCATTATATCACTCAACAATGGATCCCCTACAGTGAATGGGTGCCGTCAGAATTAAACAGCTGATAAAAGCAACACAATAATCCACAAGTAATCTACATGACTCCAGTCTGTCAGTTAAGATCTTATAAGCTGCATGTTTGTAATAAAAAAAATCCATCAAGACGTTTTTAATTTCAAATTATTGCTTCCAGCTAAATATGAGTCCTCTATCCATAATATTGCTTTCTCTTGTGAAAAACTCGTCTTGTCTAAATCAGGAGAGAAATATGCAAAACAAATCAAATCCAACAAACTAAATTCAAAACAGTTCTAAACAAATATGTCAGTGGATTTTGATGTGGGAGGACAACAGAGGAAGAAGAAGTGTTATTATGGATCATGAACTTTTATTTTGACAATAATTAAATGCCTTCATGTTTTGTTTCGTACAAACACGCAGCGTTTTGCTTTACGACACATTAATTGATGGACTGGAGTCATGTGGATTATTTGTTGATTACTGTGATGTTTTTATCAGCTGTTTGGACTCTCATTCTGACGGCACCCATTCACAGCAAAGGATCCATTGATGTGCAAGTGATGTGATGCTAAATTTCTCCAAATCAGTTCTGATGAAGAAACAAACTCATCTACATCCGTGAGGCCCTAATCAAGGTGATATATCACTTTACAGAGTTTCTGTTTGGAAGTACTTTACCTGGACAGATATGTGGGGATCATCACCAGGTAAAATGACCTCTTTTCCATCTTTCCTCCATTCCACTAGCGCCATGGGAAATGCAAACACTTCACAGAGAAATGCTATACTGCTGCCCGTTGCATTTACCAGATTATGCGGCGGCACCTTGATGATGGGGACTTACCAGAAATAGAGAGAGGGAAAAAAAGTAATATCAGGGATCACATTCAGAAACCACTTCCTATGTCAGCCCAACTTAAAGAGCTGTTTAAAGGTCATAAATCTCCTCTTTAAAGTCACTGGGAAAATTATAGGGGCCAGGTCCAAAATTCCCAAGTGCTGGCAGCCCAGAGAGAAAAACACTCTTGAGATAACACTTCAAATCACTTGTGAAAGAAAATAAGAAAGAGACAAACAAATAAGTAAATAATGAAATAAAAATGCTGATTAGAGGGGGGAAAACATTTGTGACATCTCTGATTATTAAAAAAAAATAAAAAATATTTGTTTTAAGATAAAAGTTTTTGTTTTGAGATATGTTCATTCCATGCATTAAATAATAATAATAATAAATATTGGTTGGGAAAGCACTTGGGATACTCCATGTAAATAAATAAATAAATAAATAAGTAAAGTTTGGGTGAAAACATTTCTGTTCCATTTATTAAAGAATGAAAATTAATTGATTTATATATAAATACTGGTTAGAAAAACACTACTAAACCATGTCTATTCCATGTATTTAATTTAATTCAATATCAAATTAAATTAAATATTGTGTGGACAAAAACACAATATAATTCCACCGTAAATAAATAAATAAATGCTGCTTAGAAGGGGAAAAACATTTGAGACACCTCTCTGATTAAATAAACAAATAAATATGTTTTAAAAAAAAACTTGAGATGTTTATTCCATAGAAGTAAATATTGATTGGAAAAACACTTGAGATACTTTTACTCCATGCAAATAAATAAATAAATGTTGGAAAAACACTTTTAAAACATTAGGAAAAGTATGCATTTATTAAAGATAAAATATTGGTGGGGGGGGGGGACATTTCCATGTATTTAAGAAAGAAAGTCAATAAAGAAACACCTAAATAAATACTGGTTGGAAAAAAAGCTTGTATTTATTGTTCATACCTGTCCTGCACGGCCCGTCGCTCACATTGAGCCCAGGATTAGAATAAGCCGCTTCTTTATATTTGCAGATATTCATGTAAGTCTGTCCGTCTGAGCCACACAGAGTTTTCTGGGACAAACACACACACTGAGCTTCTGGCTCCTCTAGGTCCGCTCCATCCGACCGGTCCAGTTTGCACTCCAGGTTCTCTCCGCACAGTCCATAATAGACGTTTCTCTGGCCGAGATCACAGGTCTGTCCCTCCAGGTTGGCGCACTGAGAGCAGCAGCCGCAGCTGTCCTGCACCAGCCCCGCTCTGCAGCCCAGCGGGAGCGGGCACAGCTCCGGCACACACTCCTCACACTCCTGCGTCCTGTTCCCCTCGTCAAACTCATCCGTGCCTTTGTAATAGTCAAAGGTGGCCAGGTCCTCGTCCATGTAGTCATCTTTGTAATTGGGGAAACCGTCTGCAGGTCTGATGCTCAGAACCAAAACGGCAAACATAACTATGTGCATTAACATCGTGAGAGCTTATGTCTCGTGGCCAGGCTATGCATGCAATAAATGCAACTTTTTCCCGAAAGCTGCGGCTTCATCCCCGACTGTCGTTCTGCGTGTCTCTACTGCAGCCTCTCAGCCTCTGAAACCGTCTGTGGCTGAAAGAAAATAAACACACCTATCCTCCCCCACTCCCGCGAACTCACCGCTTCGTCCTATTAGATGCCAGAGGTGCAGAAAAAAAAATCATGGTCAATTTTTGTGGTGTATTAGAAGTTTACGAAACAATCCATTTCCTTACTCTAATTATTGGAAATAATCGCATTATTCGTGCGCATGTAGTAAGTGTCATCGGTCATTGGTGTGGAGACTAACATAGTTACTGTTAGTTATTTTATAGTTTGTTCTTGGTGTGAACAGGCTTTAAGTGTGCCACCCAAGCTACTGGGTCCCCACTTAGCCTACTTTATTAGCTTTTTGGCTTTTTACAGTGCCTATGACTCCCTCTGTTAATAGGCATCTATAATTAATTAAATTCAATTCAATTGCAATGAGATACAGCCTTGGTCTGACGCAAGAAGCAAGTCATTTAGATCAATATCAGTAAGATCAATTCCATGCGATATAATTAAATCTATTAAAACGATGAGTGGGCCCAGTGACGTTTTGCTTGACTCCAAAATAGTTTATTAGGTCAGTAAACGCAAGTCCTAATGCATCATTTGTATTATCAACGTGAATGTTAAAATCTCCGACAATTAGCGCTTTATCAACATTAACCAATAGGTCTGAGAGGAAATCTGCAGTTTCTTTTAGGAAATCTGTATATGGCCCTGGTGGTCTACACACAGTAGCCAGAGCAAGAGATACGATAGATTTCTTTTGCATATCTGACAGTGTAACATTAAGCAGAAGTATTTCAAATGAGTTAAACCTGTATCCTGTCTTCTGAGTAACATTGATAATATCACTATATATTGTTGCAACACCACCGCCACGACCAGTCTGACGGGGCTCATGCTTATAACAGTAGCTTGGTGGAGTAGACTCATTTAGACCAATATAATCATTTGGTTTTAGCCAGGTTTCAGTCAAGCAGAGTACATCAAAACTATTATCTGTGATCATTAATCAATAATAATTAAGGCAGCGGCTATTTGCACTTAGTGTAAATAGACACTCCGAATAATTAATTAATAACACAAATTAAACAATACTAAAATGCATTCAAATATTAATATTTATTAAGTTCAACACATTTGTCAATGCTAAACAAAACCATAAAACATCTACTTCAGCTTATACCAAATGACGACCTATTTCAAACAGTGAACATGTCCAGTAAAGTTAATCACAATTATTCACATCATCTACTTATTTAAAAAAAATAAATAAAAAATCTAACAATAAAAGTGTTTTTTTATTTATTTATTTTTTTGGCATTTCACTGAATGATACGTGTTTTTGTAAACTACGTTACCACCCCATGAAAAGGTGAAATTATCAAGTATTTAAGAGCAAAAAACTCACTTTTCTGCAGCACCACATGGTCCTCCAGGAGCCATTTGATTATATCACAGACTGCCGAATGACTATCAGTTTTTTATATGATTTCAGAATAGCTTCTTATTCCTGTGACACTGAATAACCTCAGACAAACTGCATTTTTGGGACAAAAGTCCCCTGGTTATTTAAATACTAAATAAATAAATAAGCATAGTTCTTTTAATATAAAGGACTATATTGTTTTAACTTGGTATGTTTATTTAAAGATGTAATGGTAAAATCAAAAAAGTCCGGACAATTTTACACTTTGGAACATTATTTCCCCCATAATTTGACATTTTATTGTCACAAAAGTTATTTCAAATATGAAAGTAGACAATTTACTTGTATTTAAGATGTTTTTTTATGTATTTAAAATGACTTTTGTAAATGTAATTTCTCATTTGATGTGGACACCAAAATGGTGACCTCTCATCTTTGACCCATGTACATTATCCATTACATAAACGATAGATATATGCATCTACTGGAAAACTTTTATGACTTTTATTGTATGATTCACACGCACGCAACCAAGAAGACTCCATTTCACAACTACAGGAAAAATCACACCCCACACACTCACGCCCTTCATTATTCCTTAAAATAGAAATCTTTCTGTTCCTTTGATCTCTTTTTCCTATTATATCTGGTTTTCATGGTATAAATGTGACTCTGGAGTACAAAACCAGTCATACATAGCATGGGTATATTCAATAGCCAAAAACACATTGTATGGGTCAAAATTATCGATTTTTCTTTTATGCCAAAAATCATTAGGATATTAAGTAAAGATCATGTTCCATGAAGACATTTTGTACATTTCCTACTGTAAATATATCAAAACTTAATTTTTGATTAGTAATATGCATTGCTAAGAACTTAATTTGGACAACTTTAAAGGCGATTTTCTCAATATTTTGATTTGTTTGCACCCTCAGATTCCAGATTTTCAAATTTTATCTCAACCAAATATTGTCCTATCCTAACAAACCATACATCAACTGAAAGCTTATTTATTCAGCTTTCAGTATAAATCAATGGTCAAAATATTTACCCTTATGACTGGTTTTGTGGTCTACGGTCACAAATCATTAACTCCAGTCCTGACCTCTGCTCCTTTGATGTGAAGATACTGAAAGGGCAAAATATAATTATTTACTTTAGCTTATGTAACATCATTAACTAATCCATCTCTGTCATACTCATAAATGTAGTAAATTCTGCTATTCTGTGTTTACAGTTCATTACAGCTCTAAAATAAATATTTGTTTCATAAAGAGTAATTTTTGAATGCTCATGAAAAGATGAAAAGTGTTTTTAAAAGTTGATTGTAATTTCTCTTGTAGCCAATAATACTGTAACTTGTAATAATGTGGAACCTGGTTCACCAGACCAGAGTGAGAGGAGGAGAACAGACTCAGGTGAGGAGGGGTTACAAACAGCTTACAAATAGGGCTGTTAAAGTGACTACAGAGCAGTTTCACGTCCACTGCCTTCTCAAACATCTTACAAAGACACTGTTTGTCAGATTTTGAAAAGGAAACATGGTCACATTATCTCTTGTCCTGCTCTTGCTTTCAGTCCAGTGGTCCTGGGCTCAGGAAAACCCTCTTCTGCCTTTCTCTGAACACCTGGACCCCGAGCACAAGGTGCGGCTGAAGTGGGGATTTGATGAGATCCAGGGTACCATTTTGTTCGAGCTCACGGTCAACACCAATGGCTGGGTCGGTTTTGGCTTCAGCCCCAAAGGAGGAATGACTGGAGCCGATGTTGTCATTGGAGGAATTGGACCCGATGGCAGTTACTTTACGGTAAAGACTGATAACCGTCACAGTGAACTTACAACTAATTTTATATTCTTTTGATATTTTGTTCTTTATGTTCTTGATTCTTATTCATATTTCAAATTTTGTAATTTTTTTAATTGGGTTTCCTAGTCTTTCACATCATCAAGACATCACATCAACTGACAATAAGTCACTTACAGTGAAGCTACAAATGTTTGGTTCTGTATACTGTCTATTCTGATTCATCGTGTTTGTCACATTTAGTTAATAGGGATGTAGGCCTAACGGTATTATCAATATCGGGGTATCGCGATAGAAAAACATGACGATATAAAACGATAAGTCTTCCAGGCAAAAAGTGTAGTTTAAAGCAAAAATTATATACCTATGAAATATTCATTTTCATTTATTTTACAGTAAAATTGTTTTACTATTACAGTCATAGGAATAACAATAATATAAAATTGTTGTTATTATTATTATATTCTAATTAGTTTGGCTTCCTAAAACACCAGTGTGAATGTAATTTAGACAGAGACAGTATATCACAACTAAAAAGAGTGTTGAGCCCCCTTTAAAGTTTAGGTGCAAGTCAATTCACTGACTTTTTTCTAACGTAAATTTTCTCAGTTAAGAACATGGTTTGGAGCTCTTCATTTTGAACTCTCAAAGTGCATTAGATAGAATAAATTAACTTTAAAATGTACAAAATAAAAAAAAAATGTCCAAGCCTTCATTTGTCTTTTTTTTAAATATCACAATAAATATTGTACTGTGGACTTCATATTGAGATATTATCGTATCGTGAAATTTTGATTTCATTACATCTCTATTAGTAAATTATCTACAGTATAAATTGTTATATTGTTATGTTTGGGTTTAGTCTTTCACATCATAAAGACTGAGGCTGAAAATGTCAGTAAGTCACTTACATTGGAGTTACATGCTCTATAAATATAATTTTATGTTTTTTATATTTAATTCTTTTTTATTCTGGATTCATACTGATATGCATTTCATATGTGCTTCATTAATTATGAACTACATATTTAGTTTTCTCAGTGGCTGTAAACTGGGATATGTAATACAGTAAGTAACTTCATAAATGCGACAAAGTCTGGCAAAGTCTACTTTTTTTATTAGAGCAATAAACTGGATCTTTTTTTTTTTTAACTAGATGTTAAAATATGCAGATGCTGGTAACATTAACCTGATATTAATGTAAGATCTTGAGAGTCAAAGTGTTAAACTGATAGCCCAGATTGGAAACTGCAACTACAACTGTAACTACAGCATCATAAAAACACCTGTTGCTACGCATGCATACATGCTACATTTCTCTTTTCTGTTTTTCCGTATTCAGGACCGTCATGCTGAGGGGAATTCAATGCCTGTGCTTGACCAGCAACAGAACTACAAACTCCTGTCTCTGACTGAGTCTGATGGGAAAACAGTCATGAAGTTTCAGAGGTCCATCGATTCCTGTGATAAAGATGATCTACCCATCACTGTAAGCCTGTTTAACCATTTTTCTTTTAACTATTCTTTACAAAGGAAAAGTAATTCAACACCAGCATGTAAATCTCCCCATTCATTGTTTGTTAGATGTACTCTGCAGTTTTATTCAGAAAACAATGACGGTGGAACTATGACATTTAGGCATGGGCCGGTATGAGATTTTGACATATGACATATGAAACATATTTTCTAATAATAATATCAAATGCTATAAAATCGATTATTGTTATTTTAGTGTTTATGCATAAGCATAAGAAGTTTTTGATTTAAATTAGATTGTATAATTTAAAAATTTTAAGCAAAAACAAAGAAAAAACTTTTTCATAGCTTTGTAAAAGCTTTTTTCATTTAGCTTTGTAATATTATTCTCCATAAAACATATGTGCACGAAACAGAAACAGAAACAGAAACATCAGACAGGCTAAATGAGAACGCAAATTCACTCTCTGCCAGTGGGTGGCGCTTATGGTACAATGGCAATACAGCATTTCCTTGGTTACAGATGTAAACAAAACAGCACTGCGCTTATCCACCTTTTTTTTCCTGTAAAGGCCACTGCACACTGAAGGTCCTCGTACACTGACTCCGAAATTTTCGTATGCGTTTTTGATGGGTTTTTTTCCCTTCGTATTCATCATCCTTTCCTATCAAAATGCTTGTTGTGGATGTGAAGACGCAGAAAATCAAACTTGATTTGATTTTTTATGACAGACGAAATTTTCGGAGGCAGTGTGTAAACATGATTGACACAACGTGAGGTCGTATTTATTTTTTAACGTGCAAAAATTTTGGACGAGGATTTCAGACTCAATGTGCAAAGCCCTTGAGTCCGAAATTTTCACGTTGTGTCAATCACGTTTACATACTGCCGTCGAAACTTTCGTCCGTCATAAAAAAAAAAAATCGGACCAGGTTCGATTTTCTGCATTTTCGCATCCGTAGCAAGCATTTTGATAGTAAAGGATGACGAATATGAAAAGTACAAAAAACGCATACGAAAATTTCTTCGGACTCAGTGTGCAAGGACCTTAAGAGTGGGCGCGGCCATTTGGAAATTTTATGGGTCTGGCTTCTGTCTCATCCACATCCAGCTATTTTTAGCTGTACAAAACCACTCGATTTGCCGCTTGATATTGCACATTGGTGTGTCTTACCATATTATTTTAATGTATTATCTTAATTATGAACATACTGGTTTGTAGTGCAAACAGTTTTACCGTTTTCTGGACGTTGTTATTCTATGTACATATGTACATATCTATGGCCAGTTCCCCTCAGAGATACATATAAATATAATAATTTAAACCCCCACCCCCAATTAAATATTTAGCATATTCTTCCAGTAGTATTTCGCTCATAGTTAACAGAGCTACTCTGCCTGCTACAGTATTCTTTCCTCTTTGCGGTCGTCTTATTAAAAATTGTATTGGTTTTTGAAAGCGCGATATAGCCCACCATGAAACCGGTAATCAGCCCATGCCTAATAACCAGCAATGTAAAGGAATCCACACAATGTTAGGCCCACTGGGATCAGGGCATTTCTAAGAACTCCTCTCTAGTAACAAACTGTTGACCTTGTTTGTCAAGGAGCTCTCAGCTGCACTTCAGAAACACTCCTTAAACTGAAAACATGGACTGTCTTTTAAAACTGAAATTCTAGATCAAAAATAGCTAAAAGAAAAAATTATCAGTGGCATTTAGCTGCAGTGTGCATGTTGCCAAAGAGCTTCTCATTTCATGTAAATGATCAAGTAAAAGTGATTTTTCTTGCTTGATCAGGATCTCCCCATGAAGCTGATCTATGCGTACGGACAGACTGATGATATCACATACCACAGTAACCGAAGAGGCACGAAGGAGTTGAACCTGTTGAAGTACATGCCTCATGTCAACACTCCAAACAGCAGCTTTTTTGACATAACTATGGTCAATGTAAGAAAGATTTTTACTTTGTTGTTTTGCTGTTCTGTCTGTAAAAACAATTTTTGTTCCTGACATTTTATAAGCAACATTTAAAACTTAGATTTGAACATATTTTAAAATGCAATTTATTCCTGTGAAGCAAAGCTAAATTTTCAGCAGCCATTATTCCAGTCTCAGTGTCATATGATCCTTCAGAAATCATTCTAATATGCTGATTTGCTGCTCAAGAAACATTTATTATCAATGTTGAAAACTGGTTTTTTTTTCAGGATTTTTGATGAATGTTGATGAAAATGTTTTTATAACTTTTTAACATTTTAAATGTCTTTACTGTAACCTTTGGTCAATTTATTGTTTCCTTGTTGAAGAAAAGTTGTTGAAATTCTTACTGACTTCATAGCCTACTTTTGAATAGCCTAGTAGTTTACAATGATTATCTAAATGGTTTATCTCAATTATGGAAAGAAAACCTTTTCGAAGTGCTAGTGAGTGTACTTTCACTTTACATGTTGCTTACATTTACAATCATTTCAGTTCACTGTACCAGCCAAGCAAACCTACTATCACTGTAAGATCATGAAAGCCCCGACATTTGGTTCCAAACAGCACATTTATCGCGTGAGTTTATGAACTTAACACACACATTATCTATCCAATGATCTGTCAATCATCTTCATCTCTGACTTACTTTCATTATCTCCAGATTGAGCCAGTGATCGAAAACTTTGACCTTGTGCATCATCTGCTGCTATACCGCTGCCCTCCGACTGTGACGGAGCCGCTTGAGGCGGAATGTTATACTGGAGTGGATGGAACGTGTATGGAGGTCGTGGCTGTGTGGGGAGTTGGCGGAGGGGTTAGTCTCACTTTTGACTGGGGTTTAAATCATTTTCATGTGAGAAATAACCAAATTTAAGTCATTAATTACTTGAAGAAATCGTTAACCACTGCGACCACATTGTTAAAATCAAGAATCGGATCAGTTTGGTTCTTAAAGGGGTCATCGGATGCAAAATTCACTTTTACATGTTGTTTGAACATAAATGTGTGTTGGCAGTGTTTGTACACATCCACCCTATAATGATAAAAATCCACCCAGTGGTTTTTTTAATCCCTATAAATAATATCCCCTTTCTCAAATCAAGCCGTTCTCAGCTTCTTGGCTGTGTGATGTCACACAGACCCAGGCCCCTACCACGATTTTTGATTGACACTAGCGATTTACCTTAGACCCGCCCTGAGTGAGCTGTCATCAGTCCACCATTGTTTCGACACCGGAGAAGGAGTAGACAAGAATGACTCCTAAGTGACTGAGGTGTTCTGTTGTTGGATGTAATAATGAACATAGCAGTCGTCATTTACTCCTGACATCTGAGCCGCTGAAGATGCAGTGGATTACGTTTGTTTCTAAAGGGAATGCGCCCCCGATCTGCCTAAATGTGTTTATGTTCACGCGAATCATTCGTGATCCAGCCTCACCTACAGAAGAAGTGAGTAGGTTCTTTTATGAATTTTTGCAAATCGCCTTTCGTAATATGTGCTAGTTAGCAAGTTCCGCGGCTAAAGTAAACAGTCTCATGAGAACGGCTCGTCACCCCACAGAAGAGAGGGGCGGGATGAGCAGAGCTCATTAGCATTTAAAAGAACATGGACTAAAATGGCTTGCTGTGAACAGAGCTGTTTTTGACAGGGTAAAACGGGTGTGTTTTACACTACCATTGAGACATTTTAACCAAAGTATGTTATAGACTTTTCATTAAGACCCTAAAGAATCATATCAACTTGTGGAAAATGGGCGTCCGATGACCCCTTTAAGTTAATCATTCAGAGCAGTTTTCTGAACTGATTCACTGAAAGAGCATTATTCATTTTCAGCTTTTGGGCCTATTGAAATAGTATTTATTAGGGTTGGGTACTGAAACCCGGTGCCAATATGGCGTATATACATCTACCTATGTAACCGGTATGTACTAGAACCGAATCAGAACACAGATTTCGGTGCCACCAATGCTTGAGCGATCGATTGAAATATTTG
The DNA here is from genome assembly GCF_001515605.1 of Sinocyclocheilus anshuiensis. Classification (NCBI taxonomy): domain Eukaryota; kingdom Metazoa; phylum Chordata; class Actinopteri; order Cypriniformes; family Cyprinidae; genus Sinocyclocheilus; species Sinocyclocheilus anshuiensis. Next base: position 588,107 of record NW_015540860.1, on the reverse strand, counting down.
TTCTCTGGTTTTCCGAAACGGACATAAGGATCACCGGTACCGCACGTGAAAAATAATTTCCCGACTGAGAAAATTCACGAACGCAAGTCGGAACGCTCTAATAATACAAATCTAACACATCTTTGTAGTAACACGAGTGTCCATGTTGTTTTCACATTCCGACTTAAAAGCACAACTCGGGAAATGAGAGCATCCGAGGAGCGCATGAATGCAGCAATTACACTTGCTCTGATGGCAGCAGGTAGATAGCGTTCTATTCTGTAAAAAGCATATGGTAAAAAGTCGATGTCGATTAGCAATGGATTATAAATATACTTAATTATGATAAAAATACCAAAGATGGCTTGAATAACACAGATAAACTATACATTGTCACAGTCAAGTGTTTATTGTCTTTGTTTTATCATTCAAAACGTTTATATCTTCTGTTTACTCAGTTACAGCGATAGCAATGCCTTTGTCCATATTAGGGATTTCCTTAGTCCTTTTCCTTCTGTGATACTCATGTGGAGTTTCTGTGCGAGGGCGCCCTCTGGTGTCCAGTATGAATGAAACAGACATTAAATGTGTTTATAGCGCTCAATAATGGCCAATCCATCCTATATTGGGTCTTTTTTTTATTTTTTATTATCGGTTCAGGCACCGTTTAGGCACCGGAACCGTTTTAAAAGTATCGATTTGGCACCGGTATCAGAAAAACCCCAAACGATACCCAACCCTAGTATTTATATGTAAAACTTTCAAATTACTGATTAGCTTTTTAATTCAATTATATTTTTTCAAGGCTTTTGAATTTCCTGAGGTGGCAGGACTTCCAATTGGAGGAAATGTTGGAGATTTTTTCTACAGGCTGGAAGTGCATTACAGCAACCCCAATAAAAGTGCAGGTCAGTCAGTCGTTTACAATGTGAAATATCACACTTTGATGAATATTTCAGATTTTGACGTGATAAAACAATTCTTTCTTTTCTGCACAGGTCGAGTTGATAACTCAGGTCTGCGATTCTATTACACATCTGAACTCCGTCAGCACGATGCAGCTGTTCTGATGACAGGGCTTGCGGTGGCCCCCGGGTATGCCATCCCACCCAAAGCCAAATCCTTCCTCACGTACGGCATGTGTGACACTGCTGATATTCCAAAGGTATGTATGTACAGTATGTTTATCTACTCACATTCTCACGATCAGATTCAGCACGATCAGTTGTGTTCTGTGCTCTACAGGTTCTGGAGATGCCACATGATCTTCAGGTGTTCTCTGCGATGCTGCACACACACTTGGCTGGGCAGAAGGTGCGAGTCGGACACTTCAGGTAAACGTTTTTGACCCAAATAAATAGTTCACTTAATATAACCTGTGTGCATTTCTTTCTTCTGTGGTTCATGACCTAAAGTTACTGCAGTGAATTCCTTTTTTTGTAAATTCTTATTCTCTTCAGAGGGGGAGAACAGATCGATCTTCTAGTTGTGGATGAAAACTATGATTTTGAATATCAGGAAGTGACAAACTTGGGTAAAACTAAGACAGTGAAGTTGGTAAGTGCTGTTAAGTTTACAGGGATTTCAAGCATAAATATCAAGTATATGCACTGCACAATACAAAATGACACATTTATATACTGTAATAGTCTATATTTTAGTATATAATTATTGGCAATAAGTGAAATAAAGAAACTTTTCGTTCTTTCAGGATGACAAATTGCTGGTGGAGTGCACCTATAATACTGAAAACCGAGACACACTCACATGGGTTGGTACATTTTCATAGAGGCTCATAGAGCCTGGTGGATACAAGTACGTTTTCATATGTTCTTGATATGTGTATGAGTGCTGCCTTTTTCAAGACAAGTAAAAGCTTTTAAAAAAGCATTACTGATGTATTTTATGTTGTAGAATAAAACGTGAAAATAACTTCAGCCAAACCTTATTTCAGGCATTGAACTAAAAATCCATTCAAAATTGATTTCGGAACCAGAACCGAAATACATAATTCATATAACTCCTTTTTTCTGCCCACAGGGGGGGTTCTCAACTACAGATGAGATGTGTTTGGCCTTCCTCTTCTACTATCCAGCTATGAATCTGAGCGGCTGTTCGAGCTTCCCTGATTTAAAGGCTTTACAATCTGCGATGGGAGCAACAGATATCGAGTAATCTAATTGAAAACCCTTATTTTTACTACATTTAGCTCTTAAAATGTGCCCTAATGATAACGTGTCTTTTATTTTATCATTTTGCAGTTCTTGGCTCAATATAATGTTCACGAAGACTTGGAATGACACGACTATCAATGAATACCAACAAACACTGAAGAGTATCGACCAGTTCATCACAGTCGTGGACTCACTTGTAAGTGTCCACACCTCCAAAATATCTGCTTCTGTTCTGACCACAGCTGCATTTACCTGACACACTTTTCCATTTGTATTTCCAGAACAACGCAGCTTCCTATAAAGGGACACTTCCTGATCTCAAAGTCATCCCGCCTGAACCCTGCATAAGTGGCTGTGTGACCAAAAGTCTTGCTGTGCTATCGCTGCTCACATGTTTGGCAATGCAATGGGCTTCCTTTTGAAACACTAATGCAAAATAGCACTGATGTAACTTGTCTGAATGTCTGAATCATTAAGAGAGCAAAAACTCCTGGCTCATAGGGACTGGAAATTGAGCAAGCTATATGTAACTTCTTACTTTTTTAAATAAATCATTAAATGGAAATGGACATTACACTTTACTTTCATTGCTCTTTTATACATTCTACAATATGAAAACCTTTAAATATAGGTGGCGGTATATGTCTTTGACTTTAAAATGAAATGTTTGTAGTCATAAACCTGGAAAATAATTACCTTTTTTGAGCCATGATATTCTTGCATTTTATTTATTATTTATTTTTCTTTTACTTATTCATAATTTTATATATATATATATATATTAGGAATTCTCATTTGAGGTTTTAGATTTATTAGTAAAATCATGTCTGTGGGAAAAAAAACCTTTTGTTAAAACTTTTTGTTCTAGGACATAAATTACATATTCATAGCAAAAAGTACATTTTACATACAAAAGTACAAACTTTTTTTTTTTTAATTTTAAATTAATTCAGATTATTTTATATTGCATGGCATGGTTCCAAAACAGGGGAGACTGGGGATAGTTGTCACAGAAAACATTTCTCAGGGTACATTTATTTTTGAAAGCTAATTTCTGTAGTGTTGTGGAATGTTACCGTATTTTTGGTATTTGAATGCCTTTTGCTGCACAAATATGCTTTTGGCATATTTAGCCAAAATGTATTAATTATTATAGTAGGACAAACACTCTTAAAACATGTCTACTCCATGTATCAAAGAAGGAACAAAAAAGAAGCAAAAAAATTGTCAACAACTGACAATAAATAAATAAACAGTGGTAAATAAAAGAAAATAATTTTTTCTATACATATTTAGCTATTGTACTGAATATAATGCACTGCTTGAAAAGGACATTGGTCATCTTGGCGCTGTTACAATTGATGGCACCATAAGATCCTGAGTGGCCTATAAAAGATTTCTATGGGCAACTTTGGCCCTCAAGGTGCACTGTCCTGCAGAGTTTAGCTTAGGGTGACCATACGTGCCATTTTCCCAGGACGCGTCCTGGCCAGGATTTCTATATTGCCTAAAATATCTAGGTTTTGGCTTTGTTTGCATGTGCAGACCGATCGGTGTATGACATCAAAATACCATACAGACGGTTCCTTATGCTTTCAAAATGCTGGCCAGGACGTGTCCTGGGAAAATGGCACGTATGGTCACCCTAGTTTAGCTCCAACTCTAATCAAACACATCTGAAAAATCTAACCAAAGTCTTCAGAATTACAAGCAGGTATGTTTGATTAAGAGGTTGGAGCTAAATTGTGCCACACAGTGGATCTCAAGGGCCAAATACTGATTCCATCCAAAGTATTGAAACTATTTTGAATATTTTAATTGTTATTGCAGCTCAGGTAAAAAGATAGGCTACTGTTCAGTGCACACATGTTGGTCTTTGGTGACTATGGTCTTTCATAAAATGTCTAAAGAACATTGTTCAAATGTGTTAAATAAATAAAACTGCTAAGCCCTGCAGTTACAGCTGCTTGATGGTCCAAGATTTAGTGTAAACATGCAAGTCTACAAGCCTACAACTGTCCACAACAATATTCAAATGCCCCCATTCTTAAAATTACTTTAATTTATGGGAACTCCTAGTTTGTGTGTTAAAAAAGTAACCAAATTAATTATAATTAAAATCATTACATTTCAGGATTCCAGGAGCTGAATGTGTTCATGTGTTCCCCTTGGAGGTTTGCTGAGGCCCCTGGTTGAGAGCAACTGCCTTTACAGTGAAGGCCCGTATAAGCATTGTTGACTGGGATATCAGATCTTCTAGAAAGTCTATTTTCTCTTTTTAAACCGAATTAAAAAACCTGTCAAAATAGATGTGCATTTATCAATATGTAATCCGAGTCATTTTTGTTTTATTCACACCTACTTATATTGTATTGTCTCTTTAATGTTTAAGTCTGCTTAATGTCTTATATAACTTAACGGCTATATTTTCAGTTAATTTGTTGTATTTTTTTGGTTTAAAACATTTTTGTGCTTATCCTGTAAAACAGTTTATAAGTGATGCAATGCCTATGGTAACAGCAAGGTGACTCTCCAAGTCAGCATGTTCCTCAAACAATACATCATTGATGAAAAACATAATCAATATTGATTATGATTGTGAAACATATTTAGTGACAAACTAAGATGTTTCTGAAATCTCACAGGGTTCAGAGTAATTGTGAACAGCAAAGATGCATCAGCCTCTCTCTTTCAGTTCCACATCCAGAGTTGTTCACTCTTGTTGTAGGTCCTGGACTCTTGGCACAGGTTGTGCTGAATCATGGGATATGGAACAAAGCGTGGCTGGGCATAAACTGACAACTAATGAAATAACTTTGTGGGGTATCAAAAGAAAAGGGCGGGTAGGATGGCCAGGGTGAGGATGTTTGGCTGGTACTTCTTCAGCCCTCCCAGTGCCAGCTGGTCAGCCTATTAGGACCTGACTGTGAGCGTGTTCTGGACAGAGACATGTTTTGGCAGTGTTTCCGCCCCTGAGCTTGTGGTATATATTGAGCCACTGATGCCACCCCACAGCGACTGGCACATCCCGGAGCTGGTAAGAAATTGCTTTTTAAAAAATTATTAAAGTTTGTGCTCTTTTCATTTTCATATATTTTAGCTACTTAAATGTGAAATTTAACAACTCAACCTTGTCAGTCATGCACTCTTATGCTTTTGCAATATTTAAATATCTACACAACTGACACTAATAATTATTGTTTGCTTCCTATTTTATTCCTAATGTTATCTCTGAACAAAGCTCATCACACCCATCCTGGTTCACTATGGCAACTGATCACCAGAACCCTGCAACCAAGCAAAAACAACCAGTTGCCAGTAACTTCAAGGTACAAACACGTTCCCGGAGTATGAGTGGTGTGCGTAACTTATCCGTTACTCCCGCTTATCTGCCTTAATACTTTCTCTCCCGTCTTTTGTTCTATAGTTGGTCATCTACGAACAGGAAAACTTTCAAGGCCGCTGTCATGAGCTGACTGGGCCGTGTAACAACATCCAAGAGGCGGACGTGACGAAAGTGGGCTCAATACTGGTGCTGTGTGGACCGTGAGTTTGTGTGTGAGGGGAAAATAGCACGTTTGCGGGGGTAATATTGCGTTGCATTCAACAAACAAGAAGTTAATATTGAATAACTTACGTTTCAGACATAAATTGTTTAATTTGTACGGATATTTTGTCCCTCTGCCAAGGATAACAATTCTAAAAGAAGCGACAGCTTCAGGCTTTGCTTGATGTCAAGCAACACACGAAATGGATTTGAATGTGTGAGTGGACCGGAGCGACAGCTCAAAGATTCCAGCCCGGGTTTTACATTTCACTACAGAAACGCGTAATGGACTGTGAGAAACATTAGTATACACAATACACATTATAATACAATTTATATGCTGACAATGATAAAAACTCTAGTTGATGAGGTAATGAGGGGATTTTGTGAGGAAGTGGCACTGGCAACTCTCTCCAGGGGTTGTTGCTAGCAAATAAATAAGTAGGCTATAATATGTTGTGTATACTGTAGAAGCATTTTCCATATAATTCCTATCTTTTTTATCTGTTATATCTTGAAATTTTTATTTTAGACTATAAACTGCAAAAGGTCTATTTTCAAATAGTTAAAAAATTAGGATTGCCTCCCCACCAAAGGATTTTGTTCACTAGTTGTCATTACTACTAAACAGTTGAAATTATAATGCATAATTGTGACGGTAAATATATATTTTTTAGGTATGGGAGTACATATTTTATTAGCCAATTCGATTATTACACAGATCTGGCAACCCTGTTTCAGACACAGTGAAACAACTCCATACCACTCACTACTCTTTTCTGGAAATCTGTCAACACAGACAAGTGGACTGATACAAACCGTGAAATGTATCAGTTCTTGATGGACTGTTATGTCAGTTTTCTTGGTCTGATCAGATTGGAGAACTATTATGTAAAGAAAAGTGAATGAGCAAGAAAGTATGACAAAGACTTGTCCACCTTTTGTTCCAGGTGGGTGGGATACGAGCAGCCCGGCTGTAAGGGGGAACAGTATGTGTTTGAGAAGGGTGAGTATCCTCGCTGGGACGCTTGGACCAACAGCAGATGCAGTGACTGCATCGTCGCCTTCCGCCCCATCAAAGTGGTAACTAACAGCTATCTCCAGGATTATAAAATTGTCTAATATATACAGTACCAGTCAAAAGTTTGGATTCATGCTTAATTATGACTCTTTTACATATATGAAAATAATAGTATTGTCATCATCAAATTTATAAAATTGAATTATGGAAATTATATAGTGACAAAGGAAAACTAAGTAATAATTTAGCTTCTTCAATGTCCTCTAGACATTCTCTCAACCATCATATGATAAAACGTTTTGAGTCAAGTGTGTCCAAATGTGTATATTAATTAATATGTCCCAAAGAGGGGCTATTAATATTCTGTTCTACACTTCCTATGCACGCAGGATAGCCAGGGACACAAGATCGTACTCTATGAGAACCCAAGCTTCGCTGGGAAGAAGATTGAGATCATAGATGATGATGTTCCCAGCTTCCACGCTCATGGATACCATGAGAAAGTCTCTTCAGTTCGTGTGCAGAGTGGCACGTGAGTAACACCTCAAAAAACGCTGACACGAGTACAGTGAACTCACATTTAAGACAATTTCTGACACTTTCCAGGCTAACCTTTAAATGTTCTCCTGCATAGTAATTGTTTTAGTTAATTTCTTGTTGTTATCTTGGTTCCAGCTGGGTGGGCTATCAGTACCCAGGATACAGAGGCTACCAGTACTTGTTTGAGAAAGGAGAATTTAAGGAGTGTTCTGAGTTTGGGGCCGTGCTGCCTCACATCCAGTCTGTGAGGCGCATCCGTGACATGCAGTATCACCCAAGAGGGGCCTTCCATCCCTCCACCTAAGTTCCCAGCACATCTCCTCAAACCGTAAAGCTTCTGTAATGCCCCATCCTTTCCTTACTCTTCACCTCTGAATGCTTATCTTTGACTTTCAGTTGTGTCAGTGATTTCATTTGCTACTGCTGAGAAATAAGTAAGTGATTTTGCGTTATGAATGTTTGAGCTTTTATTTGGGCATTCACTGTTGTATAAGTGTATTAGACCTTTTGAAATCTAAAGCTGATTGAGTCTATTAATTGATCCATAATTAATATTTTAGATTTGGTGTATTACATTTGAAATTGACATCTGAATTTGCATCATATCAAGATTCAAGATTATTCACAATTCAAAACCGGTTGCCGGAATTTTACCGTAAAAAATACTGTAGCAACGTTTTAGGTTTTACGGTTTTAACTTAAATTTACAGTTAAATACCGTAATTTCATTAACTGATATCATGTTAATATACCAACCTATTGAAGTACTGAAATCTGTTTTGTACCTTTGTAATACACTGATAACCACGAAATGCAGGTGGTGATGAGAAAGTCACATGATGAACCAAAGCCCATCACAAGCAGTTTTTAAAGAATAACATATATAAAAGGTGCACAGTGTCATTCACACAAACGATAAACACCATCATGGTAACACACATGAATCTGAAATAATGCAATAAACATTCATTTAACAACATTAGGTGTAACACACAACCCTAATATACAAAACTGATAAGAAAAAACTAAGAAGAAACATAGTTATTTAAAAAAAAAAACATCAAGTTTGAAATGTAAACCGTAAAATTAATGTCCAATACATGTAATGTCCAATACAGTTTTTCACCGCATATAGTAGGGGAATTTACCGTTAACCATTTAACAGGTTTTTGCTGTAGCACTTTTACCGTTAAATTCACGGTCATTTTTTACAGTGCACGTTCATATTTTTTAACTAGGAAATCCAATTGAGATCAATACTTTTTACAAGAACTAAGCTAATACCTGCTGTTTTTGAAAGTCTCTTATTCTCATATGTCTCATTAAATGCTGCATTTATTTGATCAAAAATATAGTAAAAACAGTAAATTATTACAATTTAAAGGGGTTCACTAGCGCGTGTCTAATCGTCCCGCCCCTCACCTCAGCGGCATGTGCTCCGGTTGTATTGTAAACAACTGTATCGTTAGTATCACTTAATCAGTTTGAGCCCGATTGAGACGCAGAGGATATTATTGAAGAGGATCGTGCAGAACCTGTGCAAGCATGGCTTTTAATGGTAGGCCTATGTTTTTTGTTTCTTGTCTCATACTTTTAGGTACGCTGTTATTTGCAAATGCTACTGCTTATGTTAGCTTTTAATATACAGTTTTATCCTGATTAAAGCTTTAATACAGTACGGCAACTGCACACGCGTCCATGTTTAATGCTTCTCATAGCTATGTGAAAATAAGTATAATTGTAACAGTTCATTGCTGGAGCTGAGCTGAATGAGAGAGAGAGAGAGAGAGAGAGATGCAGAGCAGGGGGACACGAGGAACAGTATTAAGAACCGCTGCTTTAGAACATTAATTTTGAAACTTGTTAATCCATTAGAATCGTTAGAAGACAGAATCGCGATTCATATATGAACAGATTTTTACGTGCACCTCTAGTTTTCTCTTCCTCTTCTCTAAAGCAGCGCAGCATGGCCTCGCCCCCTTTGCTGACTTTGCCTGAGGGCGGGGTTTATCTGGGTTTGTGATGTCACGAACCCGGGAAGTAACTCGTTGTAGTCCCTACCAGTCGTTTTTGTAGGCATTAAACTGCCAGAATTTTAAAACACGATATCTCCATTTGCACTGAACTTTCAGCTTGGTAACTTTGCAGATATTGTTTATGCTCAAACAGCAACATTAGACACTAACTAATGTTAAAAAAGTGAAATCGCAATCAACCACCCCTTTAAAATAATTTTCTATAATAATATATTTGAAAATATAATTTATTCCTGTGCTGGTAAAGCTGAATTTTTAGCAGCCATTGCACCAATCTTCAGTGTCACATGATCCTTATTGAATCCCTGCTAAACAAAAGTTTCTGACCCTCAACTTTTGAACAGTAATGTACAGTACATTTCAATACCAAGCATCTCCATTATTTCCATAATAGAATAGCAGACTTTGCATGTCTTAGTTTATTTGGAATATTCTGATTATATGTTTAATAGGAATATTCCAATAGCTGTGAACCATGTTAATGTCTTTAAGAATAAGCTTTAATCAGAATATGTACTATTATAAGAAAATGATGTGCATGTTAACATTGAGTTTTAATTATACTTTCTGATTAAAGCTGTTTTCTGCCAAAGATGGTGTTAACGGACGAGCTCTTCCCAGTGGCTTTATAGCCTTGCAATAAAAAAAATCTTCTTAAAAGCTCTGAAAAACACACTTTTATTAAAAAGAAAGGAATTTAAATATTTTTTAGTAAATTTTATTACAAATTTACAGTATTAGACACTGGCATTACAACAGTGCAATAAACATCTTTACAGTCAAATTTAAAATAAAAAGGACAAATTACCCTTAAACAGACTATAACAACGATAGGCAGACAATGAAAAGAAGCTGATAATAAAAAATAAAAAAACGTAGGACACATTACTCACATACCGTCAGCATACCAACATCACAACATTGACGTCACGTGTGAAGTCACATGCGTTACAAAAGTGACTACTGGTCAGAACCGCTGTTCATTAACAGGTGAATAGTGCTTGTTAGGTGGGAGTGGCCCAGCGGTTTTTTTTTTTTTAAATACCGTAACAAGTGTGCAATGTAATGTGAACAATGTTTACAGTACTTTGACATTTCAAATTTCCCTTAAGCAAACTAGTAAACAAAAGAGAAGAACTCAAAGACGTGTGTAACCAAGAGTGAGGGACACAAATGAAACTTTTCCCTTCTGTATTAATTCATTATCTTATAAGGGAAGAAAAACAGATTTATATGCTGATTGTGCAATTTCCCATTACCATTTTTGGCCCATTGTTTAAGCAAGTAAAGTATTGGGATAAAAAGAAGAGCGTAAAGGGAAATGACTGATTGTACATGCGCAATTTTTCCAATCATGATATTATTATGGATTCAAACATGATGGAGGATATGATGGAACGGTGAAAGCTAGACAAACTGAGGCAGCACACAGACCTTTGCATGTCTGAATGTCTCAAATCTGAACAAAAAAAAAAAACGAGTTATTAGGAGTGTAGACATGTGCAAACAAATGATGAACTAAATTCATTCAGTGGCCCATCCAAACAGGATTCCACACGCACATCAACACACATACAGGGACCGCTGTTCTTGAATTTTAACTCATGATAATTAAAAATGTACCATTTTCCTTTCAAACCGACATTAATACAAATATAACATTCTGTGATTAACATTTCATCATAACTAAATACACTTTCTATACAGACAGCTCAGCTTTGATTTGTCGACTATTAAAGTTTAGAAATAAAATTGTGATCGCCTATGGAAATGCATGTGCAACTGATACCTATAACCATCAACTGAACAAAAACAATGAGAATATGACAAACAAACAAACAAACAGCATGAAAGCTGTGCTAATATGAACATACAAGGGTAAAAATAAACCAACATCATACTCCAGTTATATGAAGCACTTCAGGTTACTCGTAGGTGCGTGTGGTCCCACAGTTCCACTATAAAGGATGATCTCTCGCTCGCTAGAGGTTAAAGTGGCTCTATGCAAAAATAATTCTCTCGTGTGACGAAGAGCTGAAGAGAAACTCGACAACGCATACGTGGACACACACTTCACACACAGATCTCTGCTTCACCCTTTATGTCAGTAAGAAATCTTTTAGAAAGGCACCATGCACATGTACACGACTCAGGCTGGAGAGGAAGGCCAGAAAAACCAATGAAACAGAATGATGTTGTAGTCAGCAGCAGCAGAATTCCCGTCAACTCCAGGTCAAAGGTTAAGGCTTCTGTCACAAGTTACAGCTACAGATACTGCAGTTATAAGGCATCCTGAGATGATGGGGGAAAACACATGGGACATGGGGTTTGTGTTAGATGAGCAGGAGCATTACACTGAAGTAAGAGACTGTAATAATTAACAATAAGTAACAATACAAGTAACAATTTTCCTCCAATACAAGTAGTACAACTTTATTATGTCTTACTGACTTTTAATACAAACACAAAAAAATATGCTTTACTAACCTGACAATATGTCATGTAAATGCCTTACACTATGTATTTTTAAGGGGTCAAAAAGGTCATGAACTGTTTAAGCAAAACTTGATTATCATGGATAAATTTTGGTCCATTACCTTGATTTGTTTATTTGTGTTCTGGTGGCTTATTTAATGCTATGTTTCACAGAAAACGTAAGTCATATGAAGGGCATTCACACCGCGTAGTTCTAGGAACTAGCCAGCATGGTGGTTCAGAAGGGATTTCTCCCTCGGGCCGTTTGCCTGTTGCATTCGCACTGGCAGTAGGAACTCTGAAGCAGCTAACAGCGACATCTTGTTACACTTTATTTTAAAGTGTCCTTGTTACTGTGTAATTATACATTTAAGTACTGAGTAATATTAATTAACTACATGCACTTACTATATGGTTAGGGTTAGGATTAGTGTTTGGCTTAGGGTTACGTGCATGTAATTATGCATAATTTATTGTTATTATAATAGTAAAGTACATGTAACGTGTAACAAGGACACCTTAAAATAAAGTGTTACCCGACATCTTTATTCACAACTGGTGAATGGAGGACGTCGTGATCGGAGTTGTTTTTGTTGTGTGTCGTGGGTTTCGTGATAACAGAGATGAAATGTGAACACACAATTTACGCAATTGAAAAAGCATGAAAATCTGACTAAATCTCCTATGACAACTTGCAGTGTTACATATCATCGAGGCTGAGAAAAGAACACAACGCTGCAGACAACAGGTAGCTAAATGCCATTAGCACTGTTTTCCATGTTCATGGAGTAACTATTTTTAAAAATGTTGGGTAGCTGGTGTTTCGTATGCGTTTGGCCAATCGGCGTATACTTACGTCACTGGTAGTTCCTATAGAACGGTTTTAAACCCTACTCTGAAGTAGGAGCTAAACTAGTTCCCCCAAACGGAGTTCCTAGAACTAAATACATTTAGCGGGAACTTCCGCCAATAGTTCTAGGAACTAAGAAAAGGGACATTTTTCTTTTTTGACTGAACTATCCTACATGAATGTATTGTATCTAATAATCATGCCAATAATTTAAGTGGAATCATTTTTAGCCAACATGTAGGGAATAATTTGTATTACTCTACTTTAACATTAAATGTTGCTGTCAAATATTCAAAGCCCTTAAAGGAATCTTTATTTGATCTATTGCTTGCGATTAAAAAAAAAAAAAAAAGAAAGAAAAGGAAAAACTTGTTAATATTTGAATTAATATTCAACATTTTTAATAGTGTAAAATTGTTTTAGCTATGGTATCAAAACTGGTTTAAAAAAAAACACTGCTGTTGCAAACAACTACAGAAATTGTGACAAGCCTAGTTATAATGTAATTGCACATACAGACACATAAGACCATTTACCTGCTTGTTCAGGCTGTACTGTCGTTTTCATACTGACTCAAACGTTTTTTAGTCTTTAGTTCTTTCAGCCACTGAGGTGAGGACTCTTCTCTGTGAGGGGATGAAGAGAGAAAACAAATCAGAAACATACCACACCATAATGGTCAGTACTGCCAAACAAGAGACAATTCGGAGACTTCCTGATGTCTATTGACCTAAAAGCACTCACCCATTCTCTTTACCGCCAGCAGGAGGCAGCACACGGGCGGCTCGAGGCAAGAACGGAGATTTGGGTGAGCGTGAGAGCTGAGAGGGTGAAGGGCCGTCTGTCTGATTGTCTGACTCTCCTCTCTTCTTTAGCTGAGCCTGAAATGAATGACCGAATCTCACGTCAAACAAGCTGCAAAATGACCGGCTTCCAAACAAATTCATACAATTCTAGCCTGTAAGACCTAAAACAAACATTGTTAGGAAGGTGCTTGTGTTTAATCACCAAGATTTATTTATTTTTTTTAATTTTTTTTCTTAATAAAAAGTTATGAACTGTAGCCATGTATATCATATTCGATATGCAAATTTCGGTCTTCGACATGATCAAAACTTCACTGAATTTTCTACATGCCTTCATACTGTTTTACTAAGTAAAAGTAATAAATATAACCTTCAGGTCATGGAATTCACCTTTTTGCTGTGAAATCTCTACTGATTTTTATAAAGTAAATGTAAGAATAAATGCTATATTGTTAGTAAAATCTCAAGATGATTATTTACTGGACTAAAGCAACTTTGGTTTACTTGACATTATTTTGTATTATTTTTTTTTTTTTTATAATGTTAAAATGAGAGTATCAAATATAATACATCAGGTTTTTTGAGGAATGTTTATTTGTAAATTTCTTAATCATCATTGCATTCTATAGCATATTATATCATCTTACTAAGACATTATTGGAAGATATAGTGTGACAACTGATATATACGTATATCAGGGGTGTTTCTTCAGAGTAGGCAAGGGAGGCAGTGTCTCAAAAAAACTGGATCAGAAAATAATTGATATTACAAAAATAAAAACGCAGATATTACTAAATATGTCATTAAAAGTATAAAAGTCACTCGCTTTTGCAAAGTAACACTGTCTAACGGCAACACCCACAGGTAAATTTACAGCGGAGGCTTGCCTCCCTTTAGTCTATTGACTTACATACACACATACATACATACATACATGCATGCATATGTATATATATATACAGTATATATATATACACACACACACACACACACACACACACACACACACACACACACATATATATATACACTACCGCTCAAAAGTTTGGGATCAGTAAGATTTTTAATGTTTTAAAGACATTTCTTCTGCTCATCAAGGATGCATTTATTTGATTAAAAATACAGAAAAAAAACTGTAATATTGTGGCATATTATTGCAATTTAAAATAATGGTTTTCTATTTTAATATACTTTAAACTGTAATTTATTTCTGTGATCAAAGCTGAATTTTCATCAGCCATTACTCCAGTCTTTAGTGTCACATGATCCTTCAAAAATCATTCTAATATGCTGATTTATTATTAATGTTGGAAACAGTTGTGCTTCTTCATATTTGTTTGTAACCTGTTATATTTTTTTCAGGATTCTTTGATGAATAAAAAGCATTTTTTTTAAATATAAATCTTTTGTAACAATATACACTACACTACAATTCAAAACGTTTTGGGTCAGTACATTTTTTTCTTTTTTTAAAGAAATGAATACTTTTATTCAGCAAGGATGTGTTAAATTAATACAAAGTGATAATAAAGACTTTAATTGTTAGAAAAGATTTCTATTTTGAACAAATGCTGTTCTGTTTAACTTTTTATTCATCAAAAAATCCTGAAAAAAGTATCACAGATTCCAAAACAATATTACGCAGCGCAACTGTTTCCAACATTGATGATAAATCAACATATTAGAATGATTTCTGAAGGATCATGTGATCCTGAAGACTGTTATACTGTATCTCACTGATTTACATTACAATCTTTCAGATTTTGTCTAAAGTTTCAATAAACTGTTCCATTTCCAAAAATTAGATTTTTCAGACTATTATTTAATATGTCAGGCTTTACAAGGTTATGGAAATGGAAACTGGTGGGAAAAAATCCCCAAAATCCCCTCACCTTGAGAGCAGATGGGTCCATGCCAGGGAAGAGTGCCACTCTCTGAGGCTGAGACATGGAGGAAGTACAGGATTCAATTCCCTTGGCCTGCTCCTCAGAGTCTGACTCCTCACCCTGCTTAGAAGAGCCCGTCTTCTCCTCTACATACAGAGAGAAAGACTGGAGTGAGTGCAGAGGACTAGATTTTATTGACTTCGCTACAGTACAAAGACAATTATGATCCAAAGAGGACCTGCAACCTTCATAAACCCAACCTCATGGGATAAGATGTGCAGGTACACACGCGTCTCACTGCAAAGATGTGTGTAATACCTGTTGAGTCCTTATAGTGCCATTCATCATCTGCTCCGGTTCCCTCGGGTACTTGTGATAAGAGGGCGCTGTGACGGGCGGCTCGAGAGGGCAGGGCTCTGCGAGTGCTCTTCTTGTTCAGGCTGACCCTGGCACGTAGTGCACTAGAGTCTAACAGTGTTGTGGGGGTCTACAGACAAAGACAGCGACATGTCAAACAAATGCCATGTACAGTTTTGTGTGTTTGCGTTCAAATTAAGAGTCTTCATAGAAATTGTTCTCCAAAAAAATGAAAACGTGTCATCATTTACTCGCCTTCATGTCATTCCAAACCTATATGACTTTATTTTTTCTATGAAACACCAAAGACATTTTAAAGAATGTTGGTAATCAAACCGTTTTAGTTCCCACTGACTTTCATTGTGTTTCTTGTCCATATAATGGAAGTCAATGGGAACTGAAATTGTTTTGGTTACCGACATTCTTCAAAATATGTTCTTTTATGCTGCACAGAAAAAAGTCAAACAGGTTTGAAATGACATGAGGGTGAGTAAATGATGACAGAATTTCCAGAATTTGCATCAACTATCCTTTTAGTGAGACCTGAGAGATTTCAGTCAACCCACTTTAAGTCCATTCCACCAAAACTTTGACACTTCAAAAAGTTCATAAAGACATTGTAAAAGTAATCCATATGAATTAAGTGGTTTAATCCATGAATAAAAGTCTAAATTAAATCTGTTCATTTCTGTCATGGACTTTGACGCAAGTCTTATGGGTTTGGAACAGCATGAGGGTGATTAAATAATGACAATTTTAATTTTTAGGCCAACTATCCCTATGGTTTAAGGGTGAAGACTGGCCTCTGGGAATGGGAGCTCTATCTGCTTTTGAGGAGATGTGGTCAAGCCATCTGGCGTGTCGAAGAGAAGGGGCTGTTCGGCCGTGTGGGGTGGGGTGGGCTTCCGTGGAGATGGGGTGAGGTTGTCATCAGATGAAGGTGTAGCTGGAGTGAGGCTGAGGAGAAGAAAAGAGATATTTGAACACACTTATATGTTGTCTGTATTTGTGCAGAAAATGTAGAAAGAAAGCAAAAACATGACAGTAAATCTAGGTTGCTATGAGGTTCAAACTGAGCTTTTTTACCACACCAATGTATGGCCAGTGAACTGGAAAAAATGAAGCAGCTAGATTTATGCATAAATATATGAAATACTACAGTGTACATATTCATGTAACTTAAGATTTCTGATTATTTATTAATGATCATATTTTTAATTGCATATTTAAATTTGATCACTTGTAACATTAGATGAAGAAGAAGCAGCAGCACAAAAACGTAGACAATTTCCATTTTTGTTCCTCATATTTGTTCCCTCATATTATGCGAGGAACATTTCTCCAAAGTAAAAGTAGTTTAAAGGGTGTTGACATTTTGGAAGTCATTTTTTATCAAAACATCATAACTTAATCTTCCGCTAAAATGTCAGACTTCCAAAGTGTTAATTTTGACAGCAAATTTTTATTTAGTTTTAGTCATAGTCTTTCGACTAAAATGCCATTTAGTTTTAGTCATATTTTAGTCATCTGAATAGTTTTTAGTTTTAGTCTAGTTTTAGTCGACTAAATCTACAGTAAATTTAGTCGGCTAAAATCTAATGGGTTTAGTTACAGTGCATTTACTAAGCATTTCTCTAAAATTTCCAAACTCATTATATAGGTTTGATATTAAGGTTTTATCATGATAGACACCGATTTAACTGCGGTGACACAGCATGCCTTTATGTTAAAATTAAATATAAACACTTCTCATAAAGAACAAGAACATGGTCTTCTTATGCACTTATGAACTTTAATATGCATTATACAGAGGCAAGATGAAAAGAAAAAATACCATCTAAACTTTTCTAAATACAGTAAGTTCCCCTCAGACATGCATTCATATAAACTCCTACACCTAAATGAATCACGATTTGTTTAGCATTTCAACCGATTTGAATAGTCACATATTTGAATCGATTTTCAACCGGCTCGCGGTTAATCGTTACATCCCTACGTCGGTGAAAAAAATGTCGTTGATGAAAATTATTTGTCAACGAAATTAACACTGCTTAACATAGGCTCATTGGAAATACGTGCCTCTATATACATTTCTGCAAAACTGCAAAAAAACGTACCTATGTGTACGATTCACTGAAGTTTCCAATTTAAATGAACACTAGAGGCAGTAAAACTCTGACAACTTTTATTCCTTTTCACACAAAGTATGATTTACAGGTGCAGAGATTTGATTAATAAAGCCTTATTTTCACACAATTACTTGCAGAACATTATGTTATGGCTTCAAAACAATTTTAACATCCTGTGCGATTTGAAAACTGATACTTTTGAATGTTGTCGTTACATATACAGCTTCATATACATGAGTTTTCTAATTCATTAGGTTTGCTCGGTAGCTCACACAATATGGCGTTGCACTTGAGTGATGAAGAGCTCCAGTACGAATCCCGTGAAACTACAGTTCGACAAAACAGATCAAATCCGCATAAGGAAGTTAAAATATCACGGCTGCATCAACAAATGCATTTTTATATCACTTTTGCATTTTTTAACACTATTGGGCAAGTTTAGGTTTGGGTTTGGTGTAGGGGATATTTCCATCATGATAAGAGCATTAACTTTTAGTGACACTCCCCGGATATTTGAATACTGAACAGCCACAATACATACCTCAAGCAGTATAATAAAAACGCAGCAATACGTGTCTGTACCAATGTAATAAAAACATGCGACCGTCACATATTGAAAGTGTGTTTTAGTGCCACTCTCTGGACATTTCACTTTGAAACTGCCGCAAAACATGCAGTAAGGTATGTAATTACAGTGTTGCAGGAATGTACATAGAGGCACGTATTTTCATGAGCTTGGGTTGCAGAGTTCTCTCTGGCGATGTATGCTAGACTTTAAACGTACAATACGATCCATACAATCAACTACGCATTCAGATCTTCCTCCAATACAACCAAGTTCCCACCCTCCAATTTTTTCTTTTTCAATAATCCGTTATACTCGGATGTATGGCAAAATACGGAATAATAGATCTGTCGCTACTTCTGTTACATCACCACTTTAATTGCAGATGGTTAGTAGCCCATTGATTTTAATTTGATTTGCACACGTCATTTAGGCCTACATGAGTGCTGGTCAGACTCCCGTTCATATAATTGAATTTAAACCATGTATAATTTGGCAGTTCCTAATAAAGTTACCGGCCAACTGTGAGTACTGAGCGGCTACATCGCCCCTTTGCGACATCCCTGTTAATAGGCAACACATATCCACCCATCCAAAGATCATTTGAGGGCACAGATACAACCCATCCAACCCAATGATTACTGTATATCAGCTCTCGTTTCATCTGAATCCCTTGCATTAGTCACTGCTGTAACCAAACCTCTCTGACAAGCCCAGTCTGTCTGTGTGTCTGTCCATGAACTCCGTTACAGATGACCCACTCAAAAGATGCAACTGATCCTGGTGTTGAGTTACAAACAGTTACTGAGGATAATTTGGAGTCATTCAGGTATAGTGTATACGTTCGTTTGAGGACATAGACAGTTGTTTAATGATTTTATATGGTTTTGGGAGGCATGTGTTCACCTGTCATCTGTGTGGAGTCCTGTCTCCCATGTGCCATACTGACTGTCGGTCTCCTGCACCAGATTGTCTGTATCTTTATTCTCCTCCGGTCCACTACCACACTGCTTTACCAGCTCCTGTAGAGAGAAGAAAGAAAAAGAAAAGAAAAAAGCTACTAAATTAATATAATTTCACACAGGGATGTCTTGTTTTGAGGGAGTAACAGTGGCTGATGAGTTGACAAGACAGGAAATTACCAAAGAAAAAAAACAACAGTGGTAATTTAATTTCATTCAACTGTTTGTGTTTAGTATCCATGGAGGCCTGTGTTCAAATCCTGAAATAACACACCACCTTTCAAACGTTTGGGCTCAGTAAGATTTTTTTTTCTTAAAGAAGCCTCTTATGTTCACCAAGACCAAAAATACAGTAAAACAGTAATATTATGAAGTAATATTTTCAAAGTTTTCTAACAACTGTTTTCTATTTTAATGCATTTTATTATAATTTATTTATGTGATGATAAAGCTGAATCTTCTGCATCATGATTCCAGTCTTCAATGTCACATGATACTTTAGAAATCATTCTAATATGCTGCTCAAGGAACACTGTTTTTATTATAATCAATGCTGAAAACGTTGTGCTGCCTAACATTTTTGTGGAAACCTTGATAAATCATTTCCAGATTATTTGATGAACAGAAATTTAAAAAGAACAGCATTTATATAAAAAAAAGTATATGCATATATATATAGAGAGAGAGGGAGAGAGAGAGAGAGAGAGAGAGAATGTAAAAGTTTGTCACTTTTAAAAAAAAATCTTATTAACTCCAAACTTTTGAATGGTAGTATATAAAACAAACTGTTTAATATCTAGGCATTTTGTTTAATAAAGCAAAAAGTACTGGAAGTGAACTTGACAGTAAGTGATCACCATGGGTTTTTCTGAATGGGCATGATGCTTCTACCTGTGGAAAGGCATGAATGAAGATGGAGAGGGAGTTTAATCACCCTGCAGCACTCTAAACAACCACCAGGCGAAGCTAAATCTCACACCGAACAACCCAGTCACAAACCCAGCCACTCCCTTTAAGTGTGACATCACAGCACTAGAGCTGGACATTAGCCAATCACTGAGTGAAAAGATGCAATCCGCCCAGCGGGGCATAAAACTATCTTGTGTGTATCACAGAACAGAACAGCAGGCCCTGATAACATTTCAACTACAAACCCTGTCAGCACCGGTTCACCATCCTGTAACAAGAAACAACATTAAACTGGCATCCTGGTGTCATAACCGGGCATCTGCTGATATATCTGGCAGTAATGTAATATAATGTATAGGAAATTATTTGCAAATAAACCAGAAGCAGAGTCACAAAAACTGTTAGTGTGACAGTGAAAATGAATGACAGGGAAAATAGGAACATAGGTACATACTGGTGAGACTCCCATGAAAGTACTGCAATGACCTCATAGAAATCTACTGGTTGAACTGGTGAGCGCATCCACTCAACCGTGCCTCTTTTAATGAGGAGACTACAGAGGGTAGAGTGTATCTAACACACACACAGAGAGTCATCAGCTCCCTGATCACAAGCAGAACTAAATGTGAGCACTGTGTATGTGACTGTCAGGGGCTTGTGCCAATCAGAACTGAACTGAGAACCCTTTAAGAAGTTCAAATCAATTCCTGAATACGAGGAATATGAATATGAAGATTTGTATAATTCAAATAAAAAGTTTTAAAGGTGACATATTATGCCCCTTTTTACAATATGTAATAGACGCTTGCAGAAAAAGGCTTACCAAAACAAAGTGATTGGGTTAATCTTTTTCACATTTCCTTGGTTGGTAGATGCACCAGGGACCTGATTATAGCACTTTTATAGCACTAAGTCAGATTTTCATGATATGTCACCTTTAAGGTAGTTTTTAATAATAAATTAAAACCAATAATTACCTTAATATTAGTACATATACTTGTGTTATTTTAATATCATTTATATACTGTTATAGTATTTATTAATATTTTTAACTCGGTTTTTTTTATATTTTCAGTTTTCATTTTAATTTTAGTTCTAGTTTTAGTAATTTTATTGTTTCATGTGCATACTTATGTATCTTATTAATATTAATATTAACCTTAATTTTATTTTGGCTATATTTTTTGTCATTTTAGTACTTCAACTTAAATGTATCTTATTTCAGTTTATTGCAAAGACAACGTATCTAATTTTCTTAAGTTTTTCCATCTACTGCTTTATTTACTTCAGCTTTATTTCAATAAAAAATACATAGTTTTAATAGTTTTATTTAACAATAACAACACCCTAGTATGTAATGTTACTTGTTAGTAAACGTTATTTATAAAAGCATTAGATGATATTAACAATCAATGGGTAAATTGCTAATGCTACCTATAACAATTTGCATTTAATATTTGCATACAGACATACATCATATATATTCATATCAACTAGGGGTGTGTGATATTGACAAAAAATAATATCTCAATATTTTCTTGGAATTTATCGATAACGATAATTAGACGATATTTTGCTGAGTGTGTTATTGTGCTGGTATCCTAAGGACTACTGTGGACAGCTGACTCCTAAAGTTTTTGATGTTCTTCATATTCTGTGTGGTGGTCAGTTCACACTGATTGAAATTAATCTTTCCCAATAAGTTAAAATTGATTTTTACTAGGGATGCACCAATACTACTTTTTCCAGTACTCGCCCGATACTCCTTTCTGTTGTTCTGTTGTCGGTGTTTCTTTGTTTGAATATGGCGCTTAACACATGCTGTGTGGTATCGGCGTTTGGTATCGGGGCATTTTAACGAGTACGAGTACAGGAGACCAGTATCGGGCCCGATACCGATATCAGTATCGGTATCGTTGCATCCCTAATTTTTACCTTTTATGGGCATTTTTACCTATATAAAGCCATTTTTCTAAAAGTGTGCATTATCTTTTGAGTCAAATTCTTACATTTTTTATTTAGTGAATTAGAATAATACGATATGTGGGCTGTTACCAAGCAAATGAAATCAGTATAAATAAAATTCATCTTTGCAATGCAGAGGAAACACAGAATCTGAAGTGGCATTTAGATGTGTTTACACACTGTTTAATCAAGACATGAATGCATTTAACCTGCAATTACAAATGCATAAATAATGTTTTGATATATTAAACATAAAACGTTTGAAATTATTTAAATAATAAAAGATACACTGAATGTGAGATTAAAACCGCCAGTAGGTGGCAGCAAGTCACTGGTAATAAGTGAGTCATTGCGATTGAACCGAATCATTTAAACGGTTGATTCATTCAGGAAAGAAACGTCATGTTGCTCAGACACGCAAAACAGCGTTGTGGCTGTATTTGGAATGATTTTTGTTGTCGAAATAGCAACAAATAGAAAATATGGTGTCTAAAACGCAAGTCTCTTAATTAACTTCTTGTTTTTTTTAACTGTTGTAAAAAAATCAATATTACATTTGTAATCATGGTAATTTTGAGGACAAAACGGCACTCTCTGTGTGGTATTGATCAACTATATGAAATGATATAAATATATACACTTTCTGTCTCCATATCTTGAATTTTGTGATCATTGTAAATGCATTTTATTAGAATCATGCCGTGAAAGAACACACTCTAAATGCGCACTAGTCTAGACTTCATGTAATGCATGCGTGCACTCTGTGGGTGTTTTAAAAGGTTTTTTGCAAAATACTTGATAATGTCAAATCGCACATCATTAAAACAACAATTACGATATTATCGCAGACGATATATATCGCACACCCCTAATATCAACCATAGTGGAAGAATGCTTAAAGCACCCAGAATGCTTTAATTTACTTTCAAAATGTAGCCAAACAAGAAGAAACAGGTTTACACCACGGACACCTTTAACAGAACAAGCGATTTGTTGTGGTGGACTAATGAAGTTCCTCTGATGTGTGACTTTCTTTGATTCACTGTAAATTCCTCTTCCTGCCATTCGAATTCAACATCCTATGGGGTGTGGCCAAGTCACTTTAAATGCACATTTGTTTATGGCTGGAAAATGGAACTAGCTAAAAACTGAGACAATTCTTAAACACATAGTCAGAAGAGCAAAATTCTAAATTTAAGACAACGGGTATCGACCTGAGCATTAAGTCACTAGTATCAATGAGAGAGACTGTGTGTGTGTGTGTGTGTGTGTGTGTGTGTGCGTGTGTGTGTGTACCTGGTATTTATCACGTTATGGGGACCAAATGTCCCCACAAGGATAGTAATACTAGTAGATTTTGACCTTGTGGGGACATTTTTGAGGTCCCCATAAGGAACCAAGCTTATAAATCATACAGAATGAGTTTTTTGAGAAAGTAAAAATGCACAAAGTTTCCTGTAAGGGGTAGGTTTAGGGGTAGGGTTGGTGTAGGGCAATAGCACATACAGTTTGTACAGTATAAAAAACATTACGCCTATGGAATGTCCCCATAAAACATGGAAACACAACATGTGTGTGTGCGTGTGTGTGTGTGTAAGTGACCGAATGAGAGGGAGAGTGTGTGTTGAGGCTTTTTGCATTAGAGAAAACAGCACAGCATGTCATTCATCAGCTTCCTTTCCTGTCAGGAAGAGTAACAGGCAACAGAGAGCAGTGAGAATCAGACCGGACAACATCAGAGCAGCGCTCCCACCTGACAAACTGCTCATCTCTCTCTCTCACACACACACACACACACACACACACACAGAGAGAGAGAAAGCAGTGAGAATCAGACCGGACAACATCAGAGCAGCGCTCCCACCTGACAAACAGCTCATCTCTCACACACACACGCATTTAGCTTTCTATATGAGGACTAGGGCTGTGCGATATGGACAAAAAAAAACCTATCGCGATTTAACAAAATGTCTCTAGAACAGACATATGGCAGAAGAAAAAAAATCCCGTGTCCAGGGATTTTTTTTTTGCCATGCATTGGTCATAGAGCTCTTTGTGGTGTTGCCTCAGCTGTTGAACTAGATTTGTTGCGCCAAGTTCACACGTAGTCGTAAAATCATTTTTTTTTTTTTTAAATAATGCTAATTATAAATACAGAAATCAAACCCTAGCCCATATAAAATGTAATTTGTATATAAATAAATGTAGTTAATTCCATTTTATCAATTTTGTGTACATTTGGCTTCACTAATCTATTTTCTATTATATTTTATTTATATTATATAACGTATTTTATATTAACAATTAGCCCGCCCTGGTCTGTAGATATCAGTACCAGCACTGGCTACTAAAAAAAACATTTCAGTTGACCCTTAGTCATAATCACATGCTGGGGCAGACAAAAGAAACAGATGTCTGTATGTACAGCTCAATAACAAGAGAGCACACTGATTCAGACAGCTCTATGATAGTAACTGCAAGAGTCAACAGAATATGAACCTCTAGTATTACCAGAGTAACCTTTAGTTGCCACCAAAATACCATAGTTACTGCACTTACTGTTAATATAATAAAACTGTGGTAAATAATACCAAGTCACCACTATCATCAGATGAAGATTAAATGACAGGATGGTTATACTTGCACTGTTTCAAGTAGATTTAATTGCATTTTTTGCAGCAATTTTGGGTATTTTGACCAAAACTGTGGTATTTTTTTTTAAGTACCATACTGAGGTAATTAAATGGTTGCTTGTATGCAGGCTAATGCTAGAAACGGTATGACAAAGCTTCTCTTAATCTTTGTGTTAAGTAAAAAAAAGAACAAATAAAAAAAAAACATTCGCTCTAAAAAATGCTGGGTTGTTTCAACCCAATGTTGGGTCAAATATGGACTAACCCAACTGTTGGGTTAAA
>NW_015540860.1:558998-562458 GCF_001515605.1 Sinocyclocheilus anshuiensis | reverse complement strand
ATACACCAAATAATGTTCTTTTTAGCAGCATCATATGACCCCTTTAAATAAATGTTTCTCTTTTGAACTTTCTATTTATTGAAGAATCCTGAAAAAATTAGCACAATTTCCACAAAAATAGTAAGCATTACTACTATTTTCAACATTGATGATAAATGTTTCTTGATCAGCAAATCAGCATATTAGAATGATTTCTGAAGGATCGTGCGACATTAAACACTGTAGTAATGATGCCGAAAAGTCAGCTTTGCCATCAGGAATAAAATAATGTACAATATATTAAAATATAAAGCAGTAGCAGTTATTTAAAAAAATAATATTTCACAGTATTACTCTTTTTACTGCATTTTCGATTAAATAAATGCAGTCTTGATGGATGAGACTACTTTCAAAAAATATTTAAAAGTCGTATAGACCCCAAAATGTTGTACTTTATGATAGTGTATATTATTTGGATAATTTGTCAACTTTTTAAATAGCAGCCATTCTCAAGTGCTAGAGATTAGCCTTGTCTTACTGCAGTTGTATTTAATGTATGTAAATTCAGTCTGCCAAGTATCTTGCGCTGCTCCCTCACAACCCAGTAATATCAGCTGTTGATGTTTGATGTTCCCTGAGGTAAATGTAGCCACACGTTTGGTGGGAATGTTTTGTAAGAATGCCAGGAGATGAAAATGAGTCTCTGAGAGCACACGCACCAATAAACATGTACAGTATGTGCACTATTGAAAATGAAGAAAGACTCTTGCTGACTCTGAAGACACACAAATAGGAGATTCAGATTTGGGATGACACTCTCACAAGTGTAAATAGAAACACAAACGCATCTCTATAAACGGCCAAACATCAGTGTGTTGGTGTTAAAGTGACGACTATACCCTTTTCTTTCTACCTCTCATCTTTTCTTTCCATCCGTTCATTGTTTCTTTGCTTCCCCTGACGCTCTCTTCCTGTTCGTGTAGTGAGATGGCGAGAGGTTTTTAAGTTCTCTCTCTCTCTCTCTCTCTCTCTCTGCTGCTGTGTATTTGTTATTTTCACACTGTAAGGTTCAGATAAGAGTGTTCTTATCCAGGGCTTTGCCCTTTAAAATAAAATATTGTTCTATCTAGACCTACACCCTTATGTTGTCAGTGTAGCCCTTTAGGCCATTACAACTAATGTTAGTCCCGAGTACCACTCCCTCTCAGCGCGTGTGTGTTTATTGATGTGTGGTCGGCAGGCACAGAAAATCAGTCGCTTTCCAAGGTGAGCAGGCAGATCATAGGTGTGTCTTCGTTGGAAGTGCATTGCTGTTATTAGTGAGCTTTGGTTGAGACTTGGAAGATTTACCTGCCATAAATAAACCCAAATTGTTTGGATAAGCCAGAAATGAAAGCATTTATAAACCAAACACACCCATTTCAGCGCATTTGAGGGCAGATATATGCAAAGATATGCAAAAGTTCACACAGACATTTTGCTGATGCATTGTGTTCGTAGCCGATGCTAATGAAATTAGCGCTGCAATACGTACTAAAAGCTTTAGGTTAATCAGCCACCAGCTGTTTGAGACATTCCTCTTGGCTTTTCTGGTCAAGTGATCAGCGTAAAAAGTGTAATTCCACCCTGTGTTTTGGATTTGGATTAGTTATTCAGAACATACAACACTCTAAAAAATGCTGGGTTGTTTCAACCCAATGTTGGGTCAAATATGGACTAACCCAACTGTTGGGTTAAATTTTGGTTACATTTTTAAATTAACTTTTTAACCCAACAGTTGGGTTAGTCCATATTTGACCCAACATTGGGTTGAAACAACCCAGCATTTTTTAGAGTGTTGTATGTTCTGAATAACTAATCCAAATCCAAAACACAGGGTGGAATTACACTTTTTACGCTGATCACTTGACCAGAAAAGCCAAGAGGAATGTCTCAAACAGCTGGTGGCTGATTAACCTAAAGCTTTTAGTACGTATTGCAGCGCTAATTTCATTAGCATCGGCTACGAACACAATGCATCAGCAAAATGTCTGTGTGAACTTTTGCATATCTTTGCATATATCTGCCCTCAAATGCGCTGAAATGGGTGTGTTTGGTTTATAAATGCTTTCATTTCTGGCTTATCCAAACAATTTGGGTTTATTTATGGCAGGTAAATCTTCCAAGTCTCAACCAAAGCTCACTAATAACAGCAATGCACTTCCAACGAAGACACACCTATGATCTGCCTGCTCACCTTGGAAAGCGACTGATTTTCTGTGCCTGCCGACCACACATCAATAAACACACACGCGCTGAGAGGGAGTGGTACTCGGGACTAACATTAGTTGTAATGGCCTAAAGGGCTACACTGACAACATAAGGGTGTAGGTCTAGATAGAACAATATTTTATTTTAAAGGGCAAAGCCCTGGATAAGAACACTCTTATCTGAACCTTACAGTGTGAAAATAACAAATACACAGCAGCAGAGAGAGAGAGAGAGAGAGAGAGAGAACTTAAAAACCTCTCGCCATCTCACTACACGAACAGGAAGAGAGCGTCAGGGGAAGCAAAGAAACAATGAACGGATGGAAAGAAAAGATGAGAGGTAGAAAGAAAAGGGTATAGTCGTCACTTTAACACCAACACACTGATGTTTGGCCGTTTATAGAGATGCGTTTGTGTTTCTATTTACACTTGTGAGAGTGTCATCCCAAATCTGAATCTCCTATTTGTGTGTCTTCAGAGTCAGCAAGAGTCTTTCTTCATTTTCAATAGTGCACATACTGTACATGTTTATTGGTGCGTGTGCTCTCAGAGACTCATTTTCATCTCCTGGCATTCTTACAAAACATTCCCACCAAACGTGTGGCTACATTTACCTCAGGGAACATCAAACATCAACAGCTGATATTACTGGGTTGTGAGGGAGCAGCGCAAGATACTTGGCAGACTGAATTTACATACATTAAATACAACTGCAGTAAGACAAGGCTAATCTCTAGCACTTGAGAATGGCTGCTATTTAAAAAGTTGACAAATTATCCAAATAATATACACTATCATAAAGTACAACATTTTGGGGTCTATACGACTTTTAAATATTTTTTGAAAGTAGTCTCATCCATCAAGACTGCATTTATTTAATCGAAAATGCAGTAAAAAGAGTAATACTGTGAAATATTATTTTTTTAAATAACTGCTACTGCTTTATATTTTAATATATTGTACATTATTTTATTCCTGATGGCAAAGCTGACTTTTCGGCATCATTACTACAGTGTTTAATGTCGCACGATCCTTCAGAAATCATTCTAATATGCTGATTTGCTGATCAAGAAACATTTATCATCAATGTTGAAAATAGTAGTAATGCTTACTATTTTTGTGGAAATTGTGCTAATTTTTTCAGGATTCTTCAATAAATAGAAAGTTCAAAAGAGAAACATTTATTTAAAGGGGTCATATGATGCTGCTAAAAAGAACATTATTTGGTGTAT
>NW_015540860.1:536725-558864 GCF_001515605.1 Sinocyclocheilus anshuiensis | reverse complement strand
TAACTTTTATAAAGAATATCTCTTTGGATTTGAGACTTTAGTCTTTGCAACTTTACAGATCTTCTTTATGCACCAAGAGCTTGTAACACTCCAAAGAGAAAGGAAAAATTGAAATCGCATCATATGACCCCTTTAAAACAGAAACCTTTTGTAAGATTATAAATGTCTACTGTCACTTTTGATCAATTTATTGTGTCCTTGATGAATAAAAGTATTAATTTCTTACGATCTAACAGAACTAGAAACTTCAGACTGCTAGGGTATACTATATATTGTATTGGTAGACACAGTATTAAAGAAAGCAGTTCAATTATTGGACTCTAGTGTGTAGTTTTAACATTTCAATCAGAGTTTACTGGTGCTTTTGCTTCAAATAATATGCTTCAAGTGCTCCTAATGTACACATATACTTTCAAACACGCACAATTCTGAGCCTGTAACCCTGAGGCATTGTTACAAAGTTCAAACTATTCCAGGCAAAGTGTCCATATCTCAGCTCGTTCGTGTGTGATAATATATATAGTATGGCTGAAGGGGAAATAGAGCTCTCTGTCTGTATGTCACTGAGAGAGTGGTGACGGTCGAAGGACACAGGAAACACCCCATTATGGCTAGTTAATTCTGTTACAATGATGACCTGTTTTGACTGTTTCCTGTGACACTGAAATCAAGGATCAATGTACAGTACAGCTCTTCCTTTTGTTCAATCTTTCTGACACACAAGCACACAAATAGAGTCTGAGTGACAGAGGAAAAACCCTTGACTGACAGCAGAGTGAATGAGCATTATGAGATGTGACATAACTGAAACTCCGCTATCGGGAGGATATAATGTAGTTGAAAACCTGCCCACCAGCATTCCCTGATTTACTCAACCTCATGGTCTTAGACAAACAGCAGCTTCTTGCTTTTGAGATCACACAGTGTTTTGTTGAACATGCAGGACAACACCATTTTCATCTGGCTTATACTGTACATACTTAAACACCAACAGGCACTGACTTTGAGGCACAACTCTAACAACATCACAAATACTTGATCTTTTGGTGCAAAACTGAGAACATGCATGTAAATGTCCAAGAAGTGTATGCAAACTCTCCTTGCAATGTACTGGCAGGTTTCAGTATGCATGAAACAGTGCCCATGCAGATGATGTCTACATTTTGTGTCAATTGTGCTGACCTATCTTTCCCAGAATGCCCTTCTGGTCTCACTGTGCATCTCGAAGCTTCTCTCATACCACTGCAAAGGTCAAGCCACCAACAAACACAAACAAAGTAGATGGAGAGGCACCGGGTATAAAATAAAGAAAGTGTATACAAAATATGGTTTAAATATTAGCAGTTGCTAGGGCTCTAGATGTGAAAGTTATCCAGATCGAATGACATAGGAAGTCTCTAAATTCATCTCCTATAAAAATTCAGAAAGCCTAATGTTTCCTCGCCCCTTTCCTTGGGGCACACCAACAGTACACATTTTGGATGTGTCCCTTATCTGACCCATCCATTTCAGGTCTTGCACTGCACACGAATATGCCTACTTCCATACTATATAGTAGGCGAAACAGAGTATGTGATTTGAAAATTCATAGTATTCATAAAACAGTAGGTAAAAAGTACCCGGATGACCTACTACGTCCACTGAGATTCTTAAGTGAGCATTCAATAAACACTTTACTATGCCATTAAGCCACAGGAAGGGGTTGGGAATGGGAGTGAAGCACACCAACTGACAGCACAAGTCACATGACTATGACAACTTGACAGATGTAGTACCTGGCAGTATAATAATACTACACACATTCATAATACATATAGAATATACTTTTTAAACGGTCATAAAGTTTGTTTCTCATCCACCTTAGAACATACTCAGGCAATATGTGATGTTGGATGGACCATTGATATCTCTACTAATAAGCTGGTGGAATCAGATTGTAATGAGTGTAAATCAGATGCGTTTAATCAGGAAGAGTTTGAAAATGTGTAGTGTTTGTGTGCCTCCAGGAACAGGGAAGAGAAACACTGCTACAGTCATCAAAATGCCTCCAAATTCACCGCTTTTAACAAAAAAATGTGATAGTTTTGCTAAATGAATCTCTGAACATCTGTTATTGTATTGTGTGTTTACTGTCCATGTATCATTTATAGGATGGACATGTCTCTCAGCTAGCCTAGTTTTATGGGGAAACTTGGTTAGTCATTCAGATAACCCACCAGAAATTTTCAGGGTTGAAAGTCTCAGGGTCTTTTCTTGCAAATGTCACTATAGGGCATGGGTTCTCATTTGTGTTCCTGGAGATCTACTTTTCTGCAAACTTCAGTTCCAACCCTGCTCCAACACACCTGTTTATAATTATATTCCTGATTATCTTAATTAGCTGGTTCAAGTGTTATTGTCTTATTAGAGTCGGAGCTAAACTTTGCATGAAGGCAGACCTCCAGGAATAGGATTGAGCAGCCCTGCTTCAGGGGCTTCGTAAAGCAGGGATGGGCAACTTCAGTCCTGGAAAGCCTAATCAGACACACCTGCCTGTAATTTTAAGCAATCCTGAAAACTTCTGAGGTTGGATTTGTCAGTGTGTTTGATAGGGGGTGAAGCTAAACCTGCAGGATGGTGGGTCACCAGTTTGGGAGTTGCCCACCCCTGTCGTAAAGCTTGAGATAATTACTGAAGCAAGCTCAGTTTCATTTTCAGACAATGACAAAAGAAAGGCATTAAGCCATGGATTCTCAACTCTGGCCCGTGAAATCCAATTTCCTGTAGAGTTCAACTCCAACCCTAATCAAACACACCTGAACAAGCTAATCAAGGTCTTTAGGATCACTATAAAGTTACAGGCAGGTGAGTTTGATCATAGTTGGAGCTAAACTCTACAGGAAAATGGATCTTGTGGGCCAGAGTTGAGAACCCTTGCTTTAAGCTGTTTTGTTTAAATGGAAAGTGACCACCTAGACAAAGATTGAGGGCTACATGGTGCCAGGTGGGGAATCAGTATGTTCACTACTCTGTATTTGTGATGGGTGAGATGGGTGGTTTTAGAAATGCTGATTTTGGGTAAAGCAGAGAAAGAAATTGCATATATTTCTCTTACAGAAGAGGGAGTGCTCGGCGAAGCCAGTGAGGTCGTTCGTCTGTGCAGGGACAAGCGCTGTTGGCTGCGCAGGCTGAATCTGCGGAAGGATTCACGGCTGCGATTGGCCAGGCTGCGTAGAGAAGCAGCCCTCTTAAAGCCACCTCCGTCCTCTCCACCTCCTCCTGCTGATCTTCTCTCCATGCTGTTGGAGAAATTGAGGGTGCCTTGAAGGGAACGGCGCACATTCCCCATCCAGCCCGACACTTGCGAGTGGGCCACCGACAACTTGTCGCCCAGGTACTCCATCTCTCAGGATTTAGAGTGAGTAAATTTAATAAAGGTTTGTTCTCAATGTCAAGCTTTTTCAATGAAGTTCTTTAACTTGGGACACTGTGGACATCTAATCAAGACTCTTAAATGGAGGCTCTAAGGTCCATTGACGATAGTTAATTCAACCTTTAGGCAAGTGGCCTCAATTTACAAGATAATCCAGTCCAGTTGAAAGTACATCTGTGTTTAAACTCCATGGTTGGGTAGCGCTTTATGATATGGAGGACCTTTCTCTTTAGCTCAGTCCAGCAACTTAAGTGTTGTTCTGATTCACCATGTCTCCAGAGAGAGGGCAGGACAGATTGTGCTCCACTCTGCACTGCAGTACGATGCAAATGCCACCAAGCAGTCGACCGTGATCTAACTTCCAACAATGCTTGACCAAAGTTTGGGGACTACTTTCAGTGGCACACCTCAATAGCTACATTTTCAATATATAGTAACATAAGGTCACTCGGGTACTCCTAATTTAAGATTACATGGACCTATTAGGCTCATGCATGACTCACTGTTGATCGAGTCCTCGTTCTACAATAGTTTTCCGAGACATCATAGTAAAAGCTAGAACAGAGGACACTGGATTGTCCCATAGATCACAGCAGTTCTGCAATGCCTCATGCTCGGTGACAAAGCAACAGAGTTATAGTTATGTAACCACAGAGGCACCTGCAGTTACATCCCTAAACAAAAAATATAGTGGTGTGATTTCATGGAGGCTGATTCAATATGCCTTACTTACTGACCTGAGCAACTATTTTTAAATCGTTACATATCAATCAATGCATCAATAGCACGCAAATGTCATTCACATTTAATAGAGAAACAACAGCCGCATCACTAGAGATGGTCTGAAATGAGCAGTGCACCACTCCTACATGAATGTTTGAGTGGATCTGTCAGCAGAATCACATACTCAAACAAACGCTAGTCAACTCATGACTCCGAGCTGTCAAACACACACACACACACACACACGCACTTTCCCAGTCACGTCTCAAACCTGTCAGGCAAGCGTGAGCTACTTCAACACAACTGCA
Source organism: Sinocyclocheilus anshuiensis (assembly GCF_001515605.1). NCBI lineage: Eukaryota > Metazoa > Chordata > Actinopteri > Cypriniformes > Cyprinidae > Sinocyclocheilus > Sinocyclocheilus anshuiensis. Next base: position 554,421 of record NW_015540860.1, on the reverse strand, counting down.
TCTCCCAAAAAGCATCAAAACTGTCAAGTCGGAAAATGTCTGTAACTCTCAATTTAGGGTCAAACGGAAAGCTGGAGACCAAGATGGGTGTTTCCTTATTTCACAAAAGTCCAGTGTGAAAGTCTGTTCATAGAACATGGATATTACGAGCCAGAAATATCCAGGTGGTTTCGCAGGCGTTGACTGGAAAATACAAATACTGTTTCAAGGTGGTCTTTTCCTCTGGTGTCCTTAAATGTGTCCCTGCAGGTACTGGCAGGTAGAACAGAAATGCGTCAGCTTTCCTGCCTCCGTCCCCCTGTGCTACAGGACTTGTGCTCAAGGAGAAAACAGAGGGAGGAGGAAAATGAGAGCAGAGATGGAGAGGGAGGGGTAAGGGAAGCCTGTGATATGAGCATGAGAGGGAGAAAGAGAGGAAGATATATGCACTGCAGTGTTCCCTGCTACTGTTCCAGCTTTGAGAGAGAGAGAAAGAGAAGGAGCGAGAGACAGATTGAGAGAGGTGCATTGGTTATGCAATAATTGTCAGCAGCTAATTTTGCTAAGAGCAGAAGAATGCTTGATGCTTGAAGCAAAAAAGGAAGAATTTGTTAACAGAAACAAATAAATGGGACTGATGGCAGATATCCGTGCATGTTTAGAGACAATCACACTGGCTTGTAAGGATTTTAAAGCACATGGTACCTGAGTTAGTTTGCATTGCAAATGTACACAATCTGTCATGCAAACATCACTGATGACCAACCAAACCTTGCTGTCCTTTTTTTGGCCCGACATGTATTTCCATGTTCCAATTTCAATTCTGATGTTGAGTTTTTGCAAATCAACACCGATCGCAAGCGAAAAGGGAAATTAACATTAAAATCTTTCTGTACTTCATATATTTTTGGATTCATTGATGTACTGTATAAATTAAACACAATGAGTTCAAATGGGGGGGGGAAAGGAGAAGACTGAGCAAGTGAAATGCTGAGGTGCAATTTAGCACCCACTAGTGGACTGAGAGTGAATTACACTGTACCATGTAAATGGAGAAAACAAACCTCATGTTAACCTCACCTGAGACCAAATCTACATAAAAATAATAATATTATTAATATAACATACACATTGAACTATTACAGCCATCTAAATCACCCCGTCACATTATTCATAGCTTTATTAAGTCCGTTGTGTTTTTACACATACTATGGACTTCAAAAGAGACATCATGTAAAGTCTAAGATTCAAGATCCAATTTAAATTTTGAAAAAGTATGTTTTAAATATTGTGACAAAATTAATGGTGCATGCAAAATTCTGCACTATTTAGATCACTAATCTAACAAGAAAACTTGCATGTGAACTCTACTGTGAAAAAAGTAAAGGAAAACACAGGAAAGAAAAGGACATGACACATGGCCAAGTATGGTTTCCCATACTCCTAATTTGTGCTCTGTATTTAACCCATCCAAGTGCACACACACATTAGTGACTCCGTGAGTAGTGAACACACACGGAGCAGTGGGCAGTATCACCAAAAATTTATATCACGGTATTTTTCAAAATTATACCGGTTTCACGGTACATGACGGTATTATTTTTTTTTCATGCATGACCGGGTGTTAACCATATTTTCTACTGATTGAGAGAGGAAATACTGCAGTATATTGGCTTAAAATGCCCTATTTCGCTAGGTTTGTCAGTATGAATATTCTATGGAAAAAAGCCGCTAAAAGGGTCTGAAAGTTGCTAAATCTAGTGCTAAAGTCACGCTTGTGTGTGAGACGCGGGAGCTGATGGCAGGGGGCGGTGGATATTTGTGGCGGTCAATGTGGATATTGTGGATGAGTTCTTCTGTGTCATTACGTTCTATTAAGTTCTACAGCTTCAGTTTCGGAACTTTCACGCTTAGTAACACATACAGCTGTTCCCTCACCACAGTGCAACAGTGAAAAGGGACCCCTTTCAAACAGTGTCACGTTCCGAACGTTGTTTAAGTGACATATACCGGTATTGCAGTATTTTAAAAATTCATATCGTAACAAAAATAAACACCGGTATTCGGTATGAACCGGTATACCGCCCAGCACTAGTGGGCAGCCATTTTTGCTCCGGCGGAGTCTCACCTCAGTCGTGGTATTAAGGATGGAATAGAGCGCTGGTTATTCACTCCCCCACCTACAATACCTGCCGGGACAGAGACTCAAACCCGTGACCCTTTGGGTTACAAGTCTCTCTTACAACTCTCTAACCATTAGGCCACGACTACCACCTGACTGCCCCATGACTGAAAAAAAAATTCTGTTTAAATAAAATAATAAAAGCTCCAGTTTTAGCTGACACTGAAGACACAAATCACTAAGATTAGATTAAGGAACAGCATGACAAGAGAGTCCTATAAATGGCAAAAGCCAATCAATGGCAAATTAGTTTTTGTTCCTTTTATAGAAACAGAGCAATAGCTATGTATGTGGAATCTGATTTCTTTCATGACAAACCACACATCTTATTACAAGATAATCATCATATAGGCAACGATTTAAAATACAGCTACGATATAAACTGACATTAGGAGGATCTGGCTAAATGTCCATATATCGATTAAATGCATACATTAGCCACAGTGCTGAGTGGTAAAATGACGACCATACTTTTATGAATGTATCATCAATAGAATACTATCCTGTCAGCCTGGTATTCGAGCGAGTCACAGTCACTGCTCATGATTCAGTCATCTGCCTGATGGTAAAACCACCTCAAGAACCGGAATCTGTTGCTCACTGCCTTTTCTATAACTACTGTTTTGATCATACAGTAAATTTATTTAGACATCACTCATAGTTACTGCTGCTTAGAAAACGTATAACGTACATCGCCAGTACAGTTTATGATAGAGAGGTTTACTTATTCCACCCTAGTTTTGGAAACCTCATAATAGATCTAAAAGCCCATTAACATAGTAATCACGTTAGTTTAGGACAACTAAAAGACAGACAAACACAAATCTTGTAAATGCTGTCAAGCTACAGCTGTTTCTTCTAACTAACGTAGTGTAACATAAATGTCAAATAAATTTGGCCACTTTGTGCATGGTTACGTAGGTATATTTCACTTAAAATGACATGACCCCATTTTTGGTTCCACCAGTCTATGTTGCCTTTTCCAATATCCTAATTACATTTTAAAGGGTTAGTCTCTAGCTTTTAACAACAAACAACAGCACATTAAGGTTTATTACGGAGCACATTACATCCTATTACTCTGACTACATCAAGATAACAAAGAGCAATTATAAAGTCCAAGCAGAACAAGTGGTCTAAATAGTGTGATGTTCCTCTTTAAACCACACGAGGCCCATTCAGGAAGGGGTAACACTATTAACACTGACTGATGCTACTTCCTTTGTGTCAAAACTTTACACCTCAAAACTAAAAGTTACAGCATACACAGGTAGTGGCACAGGCTATAACATATGTGGATGTTTTGGCTTTTCATACATCACGCCACGTAACAAAAGCAGTGAGAAAGATTATTAATTTTATTTGAGCCACACACAAAACTGTTAAAACAAGAGATTTGTTTGCTAAATAAGATGCTCAATTAGTTTTGGGAATGAAGCAAATCTAAATTTATGGTTTAAACTTCCTTTGTTTTCACCAAAACTGGCTCGTATAGTCACATGACAATCAAAGAGATGCTGTTGATGTGCAGATGATACAGAAGAGAACTGGATAAGAACTTGAATAAGTTTATTGTGCACTGTTTGAGACTGGCTTGGGCATTTACATTAACAGAACTTGTTCATATGCATACTAAAATTATTTATAAGTTATCTAGTGCTGGGCAACGATTAACCGTGATTAATCGCATCCAAAATAAAAGTTTTTATTTATATAAAATGTGTGTGTACTGTGTGTATTTATTATGTATATATATAAAGAGACACATATACAGTATATATTTTGAAAATATTTACATGTATTTATTTATATTCATATAATTTATATTATATATAAATACAGCAGTCAACATTTGAAGTGGATCAAAAAAGTTCATCAAAGATGTCCTAAGACAAGAACGCATTTTGGTTTTAGGTTTTAGGACAACTTTGATGAAAGGTCTTGATCCACTTCAAATGTTGACTGCTGTATATTTAATATATAAAACATAACATTTTTCTTAAATATATACATGCATGCGTGTGTGTGTGTATTTATATACACACATCATAAATATACACAGTACACACACATATATTATGTAAATAAAAACTTATTTTGGATGCGATTAATCACGATTAATCGTTGCCCAGCACTAGATAAAACCAATAAAAATACTAGAGAGGTAGGCTATGTTTTGTGCTATCTGGAGGATGCACATATAGCCGGTCAATAGGCAGTGCTAGTTGAATAAAATGTGTATTGTTTAAAAAAAAAAAAAACGTAATCTATCACATCTATCTATATTTAATGTTTCTGATACTGCATGAGTACTAGGCTCATATTAGAACAATACAAACAGAAAATACTACTGTATTTCTAACAACATGATACTTAATGTTTTTTTGTTTTTTTCAAACTGTACTATCTGAGCCCAAAACCCATATCGGATTCATTCAGAGATGCCTGGGGAGACAGAAAACAAGGTACTTTTTTTATAGAGTGAACCGTCTGTCCACCTCCATAATTAATTCAATAAACTAATCACCCGAATAACTTTCAGGAAATTAATAGAACAGAGTGAAAACAATATCTGTTTAATTAGCCAGACAACAGGAAGCATCAACAGAGGCCTCATCTTGGTCACATGAAGATAATATTATTGAACAGAATGATACGCACAAATTACAGAGGAAGAAACAACTTCGCAAATCAATGTGCTATAAAATGCATCTACACTATCCAAAATGTACAAAATGGCTTCATCCAAAAGTCAAACATCAGTCAATCTATGACAAGAGATGACACAGACCTCCACCTAGCATTTGTTTGTACTTATCTCAGATTGCATGAAGTGTTGTGGTTGTGTACTGGCATGTGTAGTTGCATTACCATCTTGACAGTAAAATAAAGTAAGCTTACCCAAAGCCACCAACAGCAGGAAAGACAGAAGCGATAAGCCATGTTTCTATGAAGCAAATCCTTCGATTTAGCCCAAAAGAATGTCTTATAGTCTTTACTTTTGTGAAGTTTATTTGAATGTTCATTACTTCTCTCTACCTCTCTCAGTGTCTGTGTAAATCTCCTGTGCCCGTGAGCACACAGTGATGTAAAAATGACACTTCCTATGATGACCAATACTAAGAAACGATGAGAGTGGGAGAGCAAGAGAGAGAGAGTGTGCTTCCTCTTGAAGCTCACATGCAGACACCTACATAACAACAAACTCAAACGTTAAAATGAGAAACAAACTATCCGTCCTGGAAATTTTCAAATGAAATTAAAGGTTAAGAGGATATTCTTGACTGTCAGATCAGCCCCATTTTATAGCCACGGCTAAATGTGAATCATAAAAATCAACACTGTAATAACTTGATTCATACAGCAGATGGCACTATGTTTGCATTCAGAGGAACTAAGGGGGGAAAACAGACTAAAACTGCCTTGTGGAATAAGTCTCTAGGTGGAAAAACTTTCCTATTTCCTGAAAACACATCATCCAAGAATATGTAAGAAACTTCAATGAATCTGTCAGTCAAAAACAAGATTGATCTCAAGCTCTTCAACAGAATGTTTAAACTGGAGTTAATGTTGTCCATACATGTTCATAACTTTTCACACAGTTGATAAACACATCATGATTAAGTCTGTTTTAGTTTGATTTACACAATCTTACTCAATGCTAGCAGTGTAGCCGTGTTAGAAAATAATCTACCATTACACAGTAACTTTAAGACACTCCTTTCTGTCATCAGACTGCATTCCTGCACCACCCACTCATACACACACACAAATAAAACACAAGCTAGTTAGCCTCCATACCCAACAAACATGCATATAAATATAAACATTCAGCTTTAATAACCCTCAGCCTAAATAACGAGTTCAGTATGTGCTTTAACAAGTCTATTAAGTCCATCAGATACGGGCAGAAACATCATTAGCCAAGCACTGCATGCCAGAAAGGGTCATATGACAGATGTTATTCACATTGTCGGGGAACTCCTCCAACATCTGGTCTCTAAAAGCTGGTGACATCATCAGAAGTCAACAAGCAATCTCTCCATCCTTCATTTTTGTATACTTTCCATTGGAACATGGTGAAGAACTCGACTCTTATGTAAGATGTTTGCTGGTCCATGTGCAAAGTAGAGCTGGGCAATCTCATCTCAACTTCTTCAGCCTTTTGACAATATCTGAAATATAGCTCAATAATGTGTGATACCTTACAAGTTTTAGGTTAGGAACTGAACAAATACAACAAAGTCACAAACTTTATGATAACGTGTGAGAAACAATGAAATTACAAGAGAATAAACAAGAGAAATTAACAAGCTGCTTGCACCTGTTTGCAAAAGCTTGCAGCTTTATTGACAAGGAGACATTATTGGAAAAAAAAAATGTCTACAACATCAAAAAAAAAAAAAAGATTTGTGAAGGTGTAATTTTGTGTTGATGTACAAACAAAACACGATCCAAACAAAACTGACACCAAAAGCTAAACTCAGCAGTGACAAAACATGCTGAATTTGCAACTGACCAAAACCTTTCATATCGATGCATTCCTGAGTAAATATTCAATAGAGTACCCATCTTTTGTGCAAAGTACCTGTAAATAGGTTTGAGTATGCGAGCATGTGTATGAGAAAATGAATGACAAACAAGGAGAGAAAAATACACAAAAGAAAAGTTTTAATTCTGATCATGGTTCTACTTACCGAGGTCTCTCCACTTCTTTCTTTGTGTGCACTGCGACTTCTGCGAGTTCTCACGTGGGTAAGCGGACCATCAGCAGAACTTTCCGTGGGGGCAGATCTTCGACACATACTCCTTGAACGTTTCTACACAAACATAGAAGGGGCTACAGTCAAGTTTCTTTAAAGAATTCAAAGGAAATGCAATGCAACACAACTAGGTGCTGACACAATATTTGACCACTCCAAAGAACAGTTTTCAATACCAATAGTTGGGCGGTTCTACAATTCAACTGACCAATGTCAATACATTGCTAAACCCAACACACACACACACACACACACACACACACACACACACACACACACACACACACACACACACACAAAGACTATACGGTGGGAATGTGTGCGCAAACATCTATCCCAGAGTGTGCTCTTCCTCACCTGTTGTACTTTGTCCCTGTGCGAGGCACGGTTCTCTCTCTGTCCCTGGGAAGCCAGCTCCCAGTTTGGACTCCATATAGGATCAGTGACAGAGAAGGTTGCAACATGACTAGTGGGTACTGAAGTCTCTTTCTTAACTAATGGCTTTGTGGGAGGAGGAACCAAAGCTCCACTTGACCCCACATTCAAAGGTTCTGAGGTCCAGCATCTCTCTGGGGTCAGTATAGGGGCTACAGAGGGACGAAGACATGGTTGTGCAGTCGGCACAGGAGTTTGAATTGTTCCAAAACCTGGTCGTGCAGTCAGCATAGGAGTTTGAATTGGTCCAAGACCTGGTTGTGCAGTCAGAATAGGAGTTTGAATTGGTCCAAGACCTGGTTGTGCAGTCAGCATAGGAGTTTGAATTGGTCCAAGACCTGGTTGTGCAGTCAGAATAGGAGTTTGAATTGGTCCAAGACCTGGTTGTGCAGTCAGCATAGGAGTTTGAATTGGTCCAAGACCTGGTTGTGCAGTCGGCACAGGAGTTTGAATTGGAACCATGGGTGGTGCAATATTGGGATGCAGTACAGGAGTGAAGACTGGACTCATGGAAGAGGCTGAACTGGGTGTCAAAATGTTCATTGAACCTCTATCCTCATGACTCAAGAGTTGCTGCTCAAGGCCACCAGGTCTGGTGCTAACTGGTCTTCTGGATCCTTCCATGGCTGATACCCAAAGGGGCTCATCTACAGCCAACTCTGCTTTAGTATGTCCCCAAGCATTATTTGACTGCTGAGCACCAAAGGGCCAATCTGAGGTCTCAATCAATGAGTGTGTTTGTGGCCTAGGTCTTTCTCTAGCAAACGGCAATGAATGAGGTTGGGTTTGATGCAGAATTTGAGGTTGCAGGGGTGGCGGGAGTTGAGTTCTCATACGTTCTGCTGGGGAGGGCTGGAAGAAAGCCTGGGACTGAGGGTGAAACTGGGACTGAGGAGGAGACTGAACTTGAGATGCTGTTTGTGGTTGGAGAACATTTGGTTGTGTGGCCTGTGGACGAGCTTGAATCACTGAACCAACACTTCCTGACTCTAAACCTCCAGTTGAAGAGAAGGTATCAGGTTGGGTTTGACTCCTGAATGAATCAATATCTAAGATGCCAGGTTTGTAAAGCTCATTAGGATGAAGTGAGGGCTGCTTCCATCGGGCTGTGGGGCTATTCTCATGGCTGTCTCGACCAGTCCTAAAACCAAGAGACACTGCATCCAGATCTAGAACTTTTGGCCGAAGCGGAGATGTAGGTATAGACTTCTCTTGCTCTGTCTCCATCCGATGCCTTCCTGATGCTCTCTGCCGTTCAGACAGCTTTTGTCTGTCTTCTCGTTCTTTTTTTGATCTCCGTTTCGCTTGCTCTTGCTGGAGTTGCTTTTCCCGCTGTCTCTGCAACTCAAAATCAAGAAGCTGTTGTCGCTCAAGCGCCTTGATCCTCTCAAGTTCTTCCAGCTCTTTCTTGGTCTCCCTCTCCTCTGCTTTCTGTCGCTTCCATTTCTCAATCTCCAGCTCTCTCTGTGTCTGTCTTTCAAGTTCTTTTAGCCTTTCAGTCTCCCTCTGTCTTTCAATCTCCAGTTGTCTCTCCAACTCTTGTTGCCTCTCAAGTTCCCTTTGCCTGTCCAGTTCTCTCTGCCTTTCCAACTGTCTCTGTCTTTCCCTCTCTTGCTCTTTCTGTTTCTCCAACTCTCGTTGCCTCTCCCATTCTCGCTGTCTTTCTAACTCCTTTAGCCTCTCCATCTCTCTTTGTTTTTCAAGTTCTCTCTGCTTTTGTCTTTCGATTTCCCATTGTCTGTCCAACTCCAGCTGTCTCTTTCTTTCTCTCTCCATTTCCTTCTGTTTTTCAAATTCTCTAAGCCTAAGCCTCTCTTGGTCAAGCATTCTCTCTTGCTCTCGTTCAAACTCTTTCTGTCGTTGCCTCTCAAACTCTCTCTGCTGCTCTAGTTCTCTTTCTGCAGCCTTCATTCGCTCATATTCAATTTGTTTCTGTCGCTCCTTTTCTCGTTTCTGGCGTTCAATTTCCCTTTGTCTTTCCAACTCCCTTTGATTCTCCCTCTCTTGCTCTCTCTGTCTTTCCAACTCCTTTTGTCTCTCTTTCTCTTTCTCAATTTCTTTCTTTTTCTCCCTTTCAATTTTTTGTTTCTCAATCTCCAAATCTCTCTGTTTCTTAATTTCTTGCTGCCTTTCCAATTCCTTCACCTTTTCAAACTCTGCTAGTCTTTGTCTCTCTATTTCCATCTCCTCCCTGAATGCTTTTTGCCGTTCCCTGTCTTCTAACCTGTGATCTGTTCTTGGTCCAGTGTCATTTTTATACAGCTCCTCTTGCGAATCTCTCTGCACTGCAGCTTCCAATGAAGTATTTCTTCTAAATGGAGCAATTGGATTCTGAGGACCCCACTGCTCTGATCTAACAGTGAAATCATCAAACGGAACCTCCTTCATCCTTTGTTTAACGCTCCCTAAGATTGCTTCCTCATCCACTCTCTCACCTTTATGCACAGGCTCTTGAATCTGACCAGTCAGAGCAAAGTAAGTGGCTCTAGGTTTGTTCATTTGCTCTTCGGCTTCTAGCATCTTAGGCCGTTTGGGTGCTGCAACTTCCTCTCGCTCCCTCTCTCTGATTCTTTGTGCTTCTAACTGCTTCTTTCTTTCTGCTTCGCTGTCTTCCTCCTCTTCCTCCAATGCTGCTGCTGCAGCCATATGCAATTCTGTCTGCCTCTGTATCTCTTCTTCCATCTTTCTCAACATCTCTTTCTGTTGCTCCATCTGAGATTCAATCTCTCTGTCTGCCTCGGTGGCAGTCCATTTCGGTAATGCCCCTACTCTGAGGTAACGTGGAGTGGCTGCTTCATCCATTAGCAGGTTTCTTATCTCATAGGTAGGTCTGTCCTCTTTACCTTGAGGAGCTGATCGCCGAGAACGCAGTGTGTGAGCTCTGTCCTCAAGGGAAGCAGTTGGCAAATCCTCACTAACAGCACGGTTCTCTCCAAACAAAGCCACAGTGTCAAAGACATGCTCCACACATACAGGGCTGGAAGGAGAAACTTGTTCTCTATAGGTTGCTTTGACCAAACTACCAGGATCATCATCTTCAAGAGCTTTAAAGGTGTTACCTTGAAAACGCAAAGAGTGCTTTCTCCTGGGCATGGGTTTAATTGTGCTTTCCTGCTGTGCTCTTGGGTCTTGTGAAATGTTATCCTCCATCACTTGAACATTATGCCTTTCCACCACATGCTCGAACATAGACGCTCGCAGTGTTTGCACTCCATCCCTATCAAAACCAGAGTTGGTAGGCAAGTCTTGAACACCTAGTGATGATGCTTTCCTGTCCTCCTGTTTAGTGAACTGCCCTTCAATCGTGGAGTAATCAAACTACAAAATAAAATAAAAATCAATTAAATATATTTTTTTACATGATTTCACTTGCCATTGATTCCTTTTTTTGTCTCAGTTCCTTTTTAATAAGCAAGAACCCAGAACTTGGATTGACTTTCAAACAGACAAGGTGAGCTCTGTCTACAACTCTGATCCTTAAAGAAGCAGCCTTTGACCACCCCCATGCGTAATTATAGCTTTCACTGACAGGTATGGCATTTAGAGGTAACATTTTCTTTGCTCAGATATGAGCTATAATTACAGTGGGTGTCTGTGTACATTATGTGTATTACATGACTGATTTAGAGGCACACTTTGAGAGGGAATAGAATATTTCTACTCCAAAGGGCAAATCATCCACAGAAAAAGAGTGTAATACTGACTCATTTGAATAAACAACAGATTATAAAATCTTGAAAAATTCCTTATCTAAGTTATTATTTTACAGAGGAGGGTATAAAAAAATATTTAAAAAAAAAGTACAAGATAGTGACAGATGAAAAAACTGATATGTGAATAACTGTACTACAAAGAGGGGATGGAGACTGAAGCAAACATTAAGGGCACATGAAAAGGGAGAGGAGCTTGACGCGTGTGACTGAGAACAGTGAAATTAGAGCTGTATGCTCTTTGTCAAAGCTCATAAAGCAGGGTGGGGCATGAAGGGGCCATAATCAAAGCGTCCTCTTCTCTCACAAACTGACCTTTCCCACCCCCCTCCCTTCGAAGCGTGCATGTTTCATAATCACTATATGACTAATACTACAACTCAGGTTATACGTCTTTGGAGTGCCGCACCTTCTGTGACATCAGAAGCACCTTTTTTAACCTCATTAGTTATTTCTCAAAATGAAATCTCTCTTTTTCTTTTTTCAAGGGTGATCAACATTTATTTTGGGGCTGTGACCACAGTAGGACAGTTACTGTCACAAATGTCAAAAAGGCCCTTTTCAAAAGGACTTTTCTATTCATTTAACAATATATTGTTTTACTTTATCAAACATGGGACTATCATAGAAAAACTGTGTCAGGGTAAGAACACACAAATACAAATATTTTTTTGAGAATAAAGAGCTACATGTTTTCTGTATGCAGTATTAAAACACATATTTCCTTATTAGGGGAAGTCGTGGCCTAATGGTTAGAGAGTCGAACTCGTAACCCAAAGGTTGTGGGTTCGAGTCTCACACCGGCAGGGATTGTAGGTGGGGGGAGTGAATGCACAGCGCTCTCTCCCACCTTCAATACCACGACTGAGGTGCCCTTGAGCAAGGCACCGAACCCCCAACTGCTCCCCGGGCACCACAGCATAAATGGCTGCCCACTGCTCCGGGTGTGTGTTCACGGTGTGTGTGTGTTCACTGCTGTGTGTGTGCACTTAGGATGGGTTAAATGCAGAGCACTAATTCCTAGTATGGGTAACCATACTTGGTCACATGTCACGTCACTCTTATTAAAATGATTAAACAGGGCCTTCTGCCACAAATGTTAAAGGAAATGGAAAACAAGCAATCACAGTTAGTTCACTTAATTTGTGATAGACTTAGTATACGCTGGTGTCATTTGTTTAAAAAAAAGAGATTAAAATGTTAGGTTTTATGGAAAAACTAAACTTCTAAACACAAAGCCTACCTTACTGCACCTTGCAAAGATGCTTTATTTGTGGCAGTATGATTAATAGCAGTGGTTAATATTCCCATACCTTTTTGTTGAGATCATCTTCAACCTGCTGGGGGCCTTTGAGCTCATAGGAACTATGGCTTTCAAGCTCTGCTTCAAATCTGTAAGCAAATCAGATTAGTTAGAAACAAATACTATATATAATACTATAGCTATATGTGAATCATGACAAAAGCAAATGGGTATTAATTATGATTTCTGTACCATCCAGCTGCAAACATGTAGTATACATTTTTGTGTACTTTTGAGGGGGGGGAAAAAGATATGCGAGACGTAATTACACAATGTCAGCACAATATACATAAAGAATCACTTATGCACATAATGTAGATCCTTTACTATTTATTTTGTTGCACTAGTAATAAAATGCTTCCTTTGTACTTTCTTCTTTTTTCAGGAAGTAAAAGAGAGATGTTGCATACCACATCTATTTTATTCCCACAAAAATGTTTAAATGTCATAATTACAACTTCTAAAACTCATTTGTAAAAACCCAAAGGCAGTAAAACTACTGCAAAACTGTGCATATTGAAGTATTTCAGTACATACATAATATTTACATACAACATGAGGTTGATAACTGATTATACAACTCTAATTAGCAGACCTCGGTAATGAATGTTGAAAACCACTGGACCTTACCTTTTAGTGCGGTCAGATACTAGGGTACGTGGCTTATATTGTGGCTTCTGGGGTGGTGACAGCGTAGTAGGCACTTCTTCGGTCAGTTCTTTGATTCGCTGTTTCACCCCCACCGCTCCATCAGTATCAGAGACAGACCGCCCCGGTGAGCGTGGCTCAGTCTCTGGAGTATCCACACGTGTCACTGAGAAGGAGGAGGAAGAAGAGTCCAAGAGTAGACTAATGCGTCTCTTTATACTGCTACCTCCTGTCTCCTCAGGTTTAGAGTCATTCTTGGAGTCCTCATCTTTTGATTCAATCTTTTGAGTCCTTTTCTCAAGCACAGGGGACTTTTTTGACCCTTCTGCCTTTTTAGCACTGTGTTCTTTCTCTTGAGTCTTAGCTCCAACACCCTCTGGCATTTGAGGAGTGTTTTCTTTGCCGTCCTCCTTGGTAGGTCGCCGGTTTAGGGACAGCCCAATTGACTCAAACTTTGAGGTAAGATCAGATGAAAGGGGTCGTCCTTTTGTCCAACGAGGAGCAGGTGTAGGGGATACAACCTGAAACTCAGACATAGTGGGGTTTTGGAGGAACGCAGCTGAAACCGGTCTGGGTCTTGAACCTTTAGATTCGGGGCAAAGAACAGTAGAACACTCATCATTGGCACCAGAATCCTCTTTACTCTCCTCATTATTCAGTCCGATCTCTGAGAGAAAGCCCAGTGATTTAGCACGAGTGATTGAAGGGCCAGGCTGTTTCTTCCGAGAAGCAAAAGGCCATTCAGCACCAGGAGTGGAAGCCTGAAAATCAGTTTTGGGTCGAGCTGGTGAGGCTCCGAAGCTTGTTCTTCTCAGCACATCCCCGGTTTGGGTTGTTCTAAATTTGCTGGAATCCGTAAAGGCGATGGTAGGTGCTAGTTTAAAGGGTTGTGCCACAGGTTTGTTTGTTTGCCCACTGGGCTTCGGGCCCATTTTAAAGGCAGGTGGTACACTGGGTTTACTGACTGGCTGTGGTTTAGGTGTGCTGGGCAGGTCTGGTTTGGAGGAAACTGGTCTACTGGGTTCAGGTTTTGGCTGTGGTTTAGGAGCAAGAATGGGGCGTATAGTAGGATTTTTCTCCACAGTGAAAGGTTTTGGGGTGAGTCTAGGCTTGGGACCCGGGGCAGGTTTGTTAGGCTCCGAGGGAAAAATAAGTGGCACCTGGGTGCCACCTGAACTCTCCTTCAAGCTCTTGTTGCTAGAGTCTATGAGAGGGCTAAGGTGCAGACGACTCCCAACCACACATGGCCGCCCAGCATCAACCTCAACCTGGGCAGCCATCGCACCACCTGAAACAAGAAACAAAAAAAAAAATCCAGAGTTAGCTAACAAAAATTTGTCATTTTTTCTGACAGAGAATAAATTGCAGATCATTAGGATTTCACTTTATAGAAGGCTATCCTACACTGTCAGGTATTCAACTATATCTGGCGATAGATCACTTTCTGCACTCCATTTGGTCGTCGCCAAATCTCTTCGCTGCTCATTTACATAAATTTAAGCTCAGTTCAACACTATTTCACTGCCAACTGTCACGGGCTCTCATTGAAAATGATATCCAGTCGCCTTATCGCAGCTCAATGCTGTCAGTGCGAACCCTCCTATAAGTTGGCGGGAAAAGTCTGTAGTCAGTTGAAACCACTGACCAGTCTAAAATCCAACATGCTGAGCAGAATCTCTGCAGTATCATTTTCCACCGCAAACAAATACAGTGTTCTCAGCAATGTTGTTGTGGTGGGGTGTGTCTATGAAGCTCAAGAAAAATGCTCTCTAACCCTTTTCCTCTCCTCTGCTGTGGACTTTGCCTTGGCAGATACAGAGCTCACAAGAGCACATTGAACGCTTTACTGATACATCATTAATCACGCCGTGAGAGTGCGTGTGTGTACAAGTGTATTAAATCAGCATGATTGGACATTGCCCTGTAGGGAGGGATCAATTTGCTGAATTAAGAGTCCAGACTGAGACCGGGTCTGTGCATAAAAATCCTGCTACTACAGGCAAACACACATCAAACAAAAGGAATTCACAGGAGGATCCAAAGAGCCATATTTGCTAATGCAATACACATGTCGCTCTTGGAAGCCGTGCGCTAATACAAACACGTGTTCACACTTAGATGGGCATGCAGACTTTTACAACACACACACACTCACATTTTACACAGAACGTGAGCGCGATTCATAACACATTCACATGCGTTTGCCATGCTTCCCTGTGCTGTTATTAAATTGTGCTTTGTCTGCAGTTTTCCAACACCACAATAATAACTCACCTGCTTGGCTGTCAACCGTCTGCAGTGGAGCCCTGGTTTCTGTGGTAACCGCAGAGTGATGTCATATCATATGAAAGGAGGTGGAGCCAGACTCTGTTGCAGGGAACACAGCATGGTCAGACACCGTTACTTCGGCACAATTAAGGTATCAGTGTCCTTTGTAATTTTGAAGTCTCCACACATGCACACACGTTGTCAATGGTACAGCTTGTTGAAATTGTTGAATATCATAATTGAAAAGCCAAATGAGAATGTTACAAAGACTTTTGAGACACAGCACAGACTCAAACACACAAACACGTATCCGAAATCTACACAATTTTTGCAACATGCAAATTAGACTCAATCAGTCTCTTTTACAAACAAATGAACACACAGAAAGAAGACACACAGATCGAAGCCAGATATTTACCAGCACGATTGACCTACATCTACAGATTACCAAGCAAACCAAAACATTTGATATGTCTCCCGTAGTGAAATCTTAGCTGCGTGGTTGCGCAAGGGGGACAGAAGTAGTGACATGGAAGGAGGGGGACGGCACACAGATGAACAGAAAGAGGGAGAACGACTGTGAAGGAAGGAAAGGAGGAGGATCCTGGTCTGAGTGCATGGACTGGCAGTCGCTTGTTGACAGGAAATGCCTCTGCAGCTGGAATGTTTAATATCTACAGCTTCAAAACTAGAGTTTTCAGGGAAGTCGTTTCTGGCATCCCGTGGAGACCCATTTACACACAAACATGATCTAGCCATTAACCTAGAAATTTTGAAACAGATCTTTACACCTCTTTATTAACGTTAGGAGTACTTAAGTCACACTGCAAATCTCAAAACTTGGAAGACTCCTTGGGAACAGCAAATCTTACACTTCAAACACTACTGGGCTAAAAGTTAAATAATGTGTCTTTAAAAAAGGAATTATATAGACAATTACAATCAATATATATATATATATAATAATGAATCTAAAAGGGTTTACTTTTTTTAATTTGAACCTGTTTTAAGATTTTTTTATATATATTTATGGTTTAAATTTTTATATTTTTTCCACATTACACTAATAAAGGACAGTCAAAAATGTGATGGTACTAAAAATTGTATAATGGTCCTAAACATAGGCTTCATCTTCTTTAGATCAAATATTATTTATATTCATTTAAATAAATATTATTTAAATAAATGTTTTAGTTTGTTTGTTTAGTTAGTTAGTGAAAAATATGACCCAGATATTTCTTCATACTTTTTTCCCCACTATACAGAAAAATTCACTGTCATTCAATCTATATCTACTTAAATTAACTGTACTATATAAACCAAATACTCGTATGGTGATGGGCAAGCACTAAATATTTTGCCAGCAGTGCTACCATAAGTTTTCATACAGCACTCAACTTTCAATCTGAGTGCAAAACTTTCCCACCATGTTGTGGTCAAATTTTTGGCCTGACCTTGACCATCAAACCAATACTAAAAAACACAGTCAGCACCACACAGTCAAGCTCTAGGAACATAAACCAAAGGTTGTAAAAATCACTCGATCAAATCAGATTCCAGTGGAAAGATAAACAAGAAAACCATCCTCAGGCACTGCATTAGCTGTCCATCAAAGAGCGTAAATTAACAACTGTTTTTTTTTTTTAAGAAGCAGCTGCCAGAGTTCCTGTGAAAATCAGAGATCATAAAATGAGTGACTCTGCTGGATATTAAACATGCTCTTCAACTAGGAGTGGCAAAGTAAAAGAGTAACTGGGTTCACACATACTCATTGTGTAGTTATCAAATGGAATTTACTGTTCTTCAATACCATAAAGATTTAATGGTTTTAGGAGCCCTATACACAGAGATAAAGAGGAAAGATTAACAGGAAACATCCTAGCAGATTATTTACAAGTATCCTTTGTAACTACTCAAATACATTATTTCATTTGGTTGAATTTCATTTCTATTTACAAGAATGCAAAAGTGTTGGAAAGTAGATGAAAGAGAGGGGTAGGGCTGGGCGATGTCAAAAATATCTTATCGATAATCGCCTTTACAAATATCGCGATATCCGATAATATTGTCTAAGCCCCACCTCCACAACGCCCCGCCCCCGCCGAGACAACATTGCCGACACGCACCATAAACACACACCATGTTCAGTTTGGTCTTAATTATTGCCACAAAGTTTGGTTTTACTTTTCTTAGTTTGTGCTTAAACTAACAAAAAACATTAGCTTTGCTGTTGGTGTTGCTAATTTCCACTCTGTTCTTATAAAAATTTGTGTTTGAAATGAATTTCGTTTTGTGAGGAGAACTGTTGAGGAAAAATAATAGAACCCAATTTTAAGTTCATCATGGTGAAGTTGGACATTCTGGCGGTGATTGTAAGAATGATAAACGGATGTTGATGTCATATAATA
>NW_015540860.1:524440-536710 GCF_001515605.1 Sinocyclocheilus anshuiensis | reverse complement strand
TAATTTCCTTAATTATAACAATTGCAGCGTTGTTTTTAAACTTGTAGTCAAGCTATAACGTATTTGATATTTAGCATGCATGACTAAAGTCATGCAGGGATTAAAAATGAATTCGGAGCAAAAAAATTTTTTTTTTTCCTTTACTAGTTCGGAGGTCTCTTTCGGTCCGTTTTTAATGAAATAAAAATAACTGCTTTATTTAATTAGAAGCAGGGATTTATAGTGCTATATCTCAGCTTAATTAAACAATTATATTGTATGTACACGGTTTACAAAATCTGTAAAAATACTGCACTGAAGGAATTTGTGTATTTTAATTATTTTTTAAATATTTTAATGTTTGTGGTTTTTCATCATTATACAGTCTGTTTAAATAAATATTCAGTAACACATGCAGTGCTACTTTTTGTCTTTTTTCTGTTTAACTTTTATTAAACTGCAGCTCAAAATAGAATAGGCCTATACCCTAAATATATTATAAATTATATTGGAACGCATCTCCAAAATAATCGCATACAGGCAAATAAAATATAAACGGTTACAAAAGTGATTCAGTCGAGATCAGTGAGGGATTTGCTTTTCTTTTGTGCTTTAACATTATAATGACTGGCGGCAGCGGCAGCGGCAGCGGCTACTGTCAATGCACGGATCCAATACACCCTTGTTTTCTTTCTCAACTCTTTACGTTCACTTAAGACATACCCGATTGTATTTATGGGATATTCTGATATAATTCTGTGTGTAGTTGTCCATTCGAATGTGTAAGAACGCGAGAAAGAGAGCTCAGTCCAGTGATCGCGTAAGAGGCGGCTTTTGTGCGTGCGCTTTGTGTGTGTGAGTGCACAGCGCGTGAGTGCAGAAGTGAGTTCTATTTCGTCTTCTTGCAGTTGAATCTTTTGAAATCACAATAAATGCGCATACAGAAATTGAGACGCAGAATCGAAATGTAATTTTATAACAAGTAATTTGATTCCTGACTGTACGCATCTGATCTGATTTCCGAAATTGGAATGGCTTTTCGATTCCCAACCCTCCTACTAAGTTATTTCATTCTTGCATGCAAAAAGGCCTATAGTGACTATGGGGCTATGTAAAATATATTTTGCAACTTACTAGGTTTATCATGTGTCATTTTTTTCCGATAATGTCGATAATCGTCTGTTACCTGACTGTTGACATCGCGATACTTATGAGACATTGTCGATATACGATAATATCGTCATATTGCCCAGCCCTAGAGAGGCGCAGTATCCCCTGCTGTGCACCACCCAGGTCACTTTTTACTGCTTTCAGTTTCAATTAGATAATCAAAATACAAGGTACATGCTACTGATCAGTGATCACCATGACTACCATCTATCATCACAAAAATTTTATACTTTCTTACTGAGCTCATGTTACAGTGAATGTTACTACTTAAGTAAAAAGTAATTGACCACTCCAGTCCATCAATTAACATGTTGTGAAGTATTATTACGGAACTGGTATTTTGGCCAGAAGTGATGGTTTAAAGTTAAGAAGTCTTAATGATGAATGTTTCTCACAAACACGCAGCTTAAACACGCTTAACTTTAATAAGACATTCATTGATGGACTAAATCGTGTGGATTAATTGTGGATTATTGTGATATTTTTAAAGAGCTTTTAGGGCTTTCATCTTGACGGCACCCATTCACTGCAGACAATCCATTGGTGAGCAAGTAATGTAATGCTATTGTAGTGTATGTAATGACTCTAAATCTGTTCTGATGAAGAAACAAAATCTACATCTTGGATGGCCTTTTCAGCAAATTCTTATTTTTGTGTGAATCAAAAACCGTACACTGTCTTGATTTCAGTCCATTAAAAAAAATAATAATAATATTTACTTTTAAATTGTTGAATACACAGCAAAGCAGAAACATCTTGTACTTTCACTCTAGTATGCTTAAGGTAAGATACTAATTCTCACAAAGTATCCATACTTTAACTTAAGTTTAAATTTCTAAGTACTTTTACATGCAAGTGGTTCTAGGACAACGGCAATGCTCTGAACCTCACCCTCTTTCCAACTTTGCATAGAAAATCTCTGAGCTAAAGAAAATATAAAAAAAACAAGCCAATGTGCTTAAGTCAAATAAAATACTTCTGTGTCCTTACAAATAAAACTATTTTAAGCCAAAACTGAAAATCATTTTAAAAACGGTAGTGAGCACAGGTGATTGACACTAAGAAAGAATGTATCAGTTTTATGTATAGTTTTACCATCTTTCAACTAACCTGGCAAGAACCCAAATCAGCAAGGACCAACTGACTGCCCTGAAACCTTTTTATGTCACTGTGTTTCCTGTCTTTTTTTCAGCGTGTGTGCGCACAACTGACACTCTAGTTCAGCCAGTTTTGCAGAAGGAAAATACTTTCCATGCTCAACCTGAGCAACAGCACCAATGAATGAGCAGAACTGGCAGGGCTTCAGCACACACACATGAAGCTCATCACCTGAATACACAGCTGGCATCATTCAGCGTATTTCTGTGTAAATAACCAGCAGAAAATCATTTAAAGCACACCTGCTAGGAAAAACTACTGGGAAAGTGGAATTCACGAAGAAAAATGTGAATACCAAAAAGTGAAAGGATGCCGTATTTGGGTGAATTAATTAAGATTCAACTGAATTTACTTTGATCGACCGCTCAGACACATACACTAAAGTTCAAAAATTGTTAATGTTTTTTAAAGAAGTCTCTTGTGCTCACCAAGGCTGCATTTATTTCATCAAAAATATAGTACAAAGAGTAATATTGTGAAATATTTTGAAAAATTTTAAATAACCATTTTATATTTTATATGTAATTTATTTTCCGTGATGGCAAAGCTGAATTTCCAGCAGCCATTGCTCCAGTCTTCAGTGTCACATGATCTTTCAGAAATCATTCTAATATGCTGATTTGATGCTCAAGAAAATGTTCTTATTATTATCAAAAACAGTTGTTTAGGATTATTTTATGAATATAAATGTATTTGAAAAAGAAATCTTTTGTAACATTATAAATGTATTTACATTCACTTTAGATGAATTTACAGCATCCTTGCTATTTAAAAGAAAAAAACTCTAACTAACTGACACCAAACATTTGAATGGCAGTGTAAATGATACCGTCCCCTTTAAAGACCAACTCATGTACTGTATGCAAATGTTTCAAGACAGAAAAAAGCTGACTCAGAAACTTGTAAGGCATGCATACAGTGTCACAATCTTACCAAGAACACAATCACAGACAGACCATAACAAAAGATCTACAGTTTGACTGACTGTAGAAAAACTTGATTAACAACAACCAGAAATAAACAGCTACAGTAAAACTCAATGCTTATTATGAAAATAATAACAATGATACTAATAAATCGAAATTATTATTTATATAAAAAAAATCAAGCATCAGTCCACCACATTGTACACTGTAAAATCAAGGATACAAATGTACGCAGAAACGTAAAGTCAACAATATTTCGAGCTTTATAGAAATGTCCGTCCATAAAATGGTAAAATAAAAGCACAAAGACCCTTAAAATACAATAATACACGGTTGCAGCGGGGAAAGCATTATTTAGGAATAAATGAGTTATTAGGCTATTATGGTCCCTTTCTAATTGTGTAAGAAGCTTTCACAATATTCGTCAGTTTGTTTTAGTTCTATTTTGTTGACAAGCTATTACCATAATACTAATACCATAATACTTTAATTTTCCTGAGAAAACTTCAGTTTTGCTGCAGTAACAATACATACAGTAACTATGGTATTTAATTATGGTTACCATGGTATATTTTGTAATGGTAAGAAATGTAAATAGCTCGCGTGGAGTTTCTTTGTTAGCTGATTTGACTAGCCTGCTTCATTATTCCCATTAGTCTGGAGATCAACAAAAGCAGCATGACATAAAGCAGGTAAACACAAACACAAATAGAAGCGCAACATTTCACTTTACGCACCTTTTCGTCAACTTCAAGCAGCCGTCTGTGTGTCCAACCTGTGTGTGAGCTGGTTGGGATCTGAGCTCATCCAAACCACGCTGCTGTCTGTCGGGACAGACCGGAGCGAGCGTCCTGTTGATCGCGGGTTAACGCTCGGCTCCACCGCCGGCGAGTCGCTCGTTATTTAGGTGCTCTCTCCTGCATGAATCGCACCGGGACACCATTCCTCACATCTGTAAACTTCAGTCTTTCTATGAACACTATCACAGGCTGGCTCACACAAACTTGCTGAGAGAGCCGTAAGGCGGCGTGGGATCGCATTGCACGGAACGATGGATGATTTGTTTTGGTACGCCAGACTGGGACAGTGTAGAGGGGGAGAGTGAGTCCCTGCGCCCCCTTGTGGAGGATGACAAAATAGGCCGAGACAGGATTAGATAGAGGATATTGGTCACGTGAGAACCTGAGAGTTTTTCATTTCCTTCGAGCCTGTTGCGTGGTTCTCCTAACTTCCCGACGCACTTTTTAATAATGTCAAATTAGAAGTTTTATTTGATGGTCACATAATATGCAAATTAATAAATAAAATAAAACCTTGTTTAGTGTTAAGGATTTGGTTCTTGTTTTTCCTTTAAAAATATTTATTTCGTTTAATATTACATTTTAATTATTAGCTTTTCATCAACTCATGAACCCCCTGTGAAACCCTGAAATAAAGGCATATTTAATGAATTCATATTGTTTACAAAAAAAAGAATGCAATATTTTTTTTCTTTGTACTTTCATTTAAGAGATGGTATAAAATAGTCTTATTGAAATCAATGTGAGAAATATTTTGGGTCAAAAATAATCCAAAAGAAATCAAGAATTGTCACGGTGCCTACTGTGTTGGAGCGAGGAGCGATGAGAATGCAGGAGAATTACAAGCAACAGTCTAATAATCCATATAGGAACACACATGTAGCACAGGGGACTGACGTTTAAGACTGCACCAGGACTCAGGAAACCACAGGGCTTAAATACATGAACTAAATGGGGAATAAATGGGACACAGCTGGAATCAAATGAACATAATGGGAACAGGAACAGGAAAGACCAAATAAGGGCATAATCAAACATGGTGGAAAACTAGGACATAGAGCATGTGGGGGAGGAAAACAAACACAAAACGTCTATGGGTGTGACAGGAATACGTTACCTAAAATGTGTAATCTACATTATATTATTATTGTTGTTGTTGTTGTTATATACATTGCATAATATTATACAGTTTTAATATTAGTGCACAAATAAATAATTATAACAAATATATTTGTTAACATTTTATTATATATTGGAATAATAAATAAACAGAATGAAATTCAGTATGTCTAGTTGTCTACCTGTAAATATTAGATTTAAGAGGGTAATATTATTTTAGTATGTACTTGTAGGCTATATTTCAACATCTATGTATTTATATATATATATATATGCATTTTTTGAGGGAAACCACCCATTAACATGTTGACCTCAGCTCTGTGAATTTAGAAAGGGCTGAGCATTGTCCAGAAATTAGTAAATCAAGTAAACTTCAGGGAAACGCGTGTGCAGGGATTTGACATGAAACATTGTTACACAATGCACAATGTAGATCATGCTGCATGTCACACACCAACACCCTTCTGTTGTAAATATAAAAACCTGCTTTACCTGCTGTGTTATTATGAGTGCAAGAGTGGATCATTTGAAAGCACCTGTTGTAACTTATTTCATTGTTTAATGTAAATGTATACTATACGTTTTGAATAAAATTGTCCAAGTTTGAGGATTTTTTTTTAAATCAATGTTCTTGAACAAATTGTGTATTTTATGCAGAATTTTCTAAACTTAAATGCATTTTGTAAATTTTACTTGAGCTCATAAAATTAATTTCAGTGTAAAAATCATAATCTTAATACTAATTAATAATAATAATGATTCAGCTTTAAAACTCTAATGATTCAAATTCATTAACATTCAAAACTGTTCTGTGGAATTTTTGTCTGAAAGATGTTTCTTCGACTAAACAATTTGTATGTTTTTAAACAACAGTTCAATCCATTGAACACACTGTATTTCCCTCACACACTTGTTTTTATTACTGTCAAAAATGAAATATGGCGCTACCCTGAATAAGGTCTATAAGAGCTGAAATCACCCTGGCTTATCCCAAATAGCACAATTCATGTGCACTAACCGACTTGCAGACAATGTCTGTTAAGTCCACAAGACTCTATGCCAGGGTTCCTCAAATCCAGCCCTGGATGTCCACTGTTTAGCTCCAAACCTAATCAAACACACCTGACCAAGCTAATCGAGGTCTTCATATTTACTAAAACATTACAGGTTAGGTTGTAAATAGCTACTTTAAGCAGTTAGCTTAAGTGCTTTTTTTTTACTGGGCTTTGTGAATATGAAAAAATCATGGCAAACTTTGCCAAATGTCTGCTATCAGAGAGCATCTCAATCTTGAATATCGATCTCAAAATCATAGCCTACATTCACTACTGGAAAGGGTTTAAATATGGAAAGATGCTGGAAAACCAAAGAATGTGCAGGACCTGGAAGATGTTTCTGATGAACAGTGGGAACAGTTGAACTCAGGACAAACAAGGGACTCATGAAAACAACCTTCATAAAACATAAAACATCTAAGTATAATGACACAGTAAGAATCAAGCATGTAAACTTTTGAACTAATTTTGTGGACTATAAACATTTGTTATGTGAAATAGCTACATCAGGGCAGTACTAAATAAATAACAATAATAAAAAAGTATTTTGTCAGTTTGTTTTGTGTTATATAGTAGGTTATGTGTTAAGTTTACAAATGCAAAAAGTGCCTAGTTATGTCATTGTTTCATTTTTTTAATTACCGTTAAAACTATGTAATTGTTTACCGCAATTTGAAAGACTCAAAGTAAATAATGTCCAGCATTCAAAAATGTTACACTGTTACATCTCGACTGTGAAAGTTACAGAAAGTGACGCTAACAGGTGATTATAAAGTAGTGTTGTGAATGGAGGTATTTCCTGTAGCCAGCAAAGGGGGCAGTTACACTTTAAATAACGGCAAGTTTCGCATTCAGAAGGAAGTAAACATAAAAAGCTTCTGATTTAGCATTTAATGATTTGACTGAAATGATTAAATCCAGAAATTATTTGAATCATATGTTCACAAAAATAAACTCATGTCTTACCAAGAATATTTTGAAGGTCAGTGGTTCCCATCCCAACTCTACACATTTTGTCTCCCACAAAATATACGATGGTCAGTTTGGTTGCTCCACACTGACCTCCTCAGCTTGAGTGTAGCCTCTGAACACCAGCTAAACTTTTACACAGATAAAAGATCTGAACTCTGATAACAGTTTTGTGAACAAAGCTTTAATTTGCCATCTTATGGATGGTAAAATATTGCCTTATTGTAATTTTCCCTTGTTTTCTTCTTCGAACAATGTCAAAACATTGGATGTTTTTCATATTAAACTGAGTTTTTGTAGTGTCTGGTGAGTTGCATCACTTTTTTTCTGTATCTAAAGGAAAATTCAATTTCTCTATAATTCTGATGACTACACAATAGACACTATTGTAATATGCTGTACTTAAATGTTCATTTACTTGTGTGATGTATTAAGTATGAACATGCCTGAAATACAGAAAACAGCATGAACATTGACCATAAGCTTGTGCATCCCAAGTTGCAAACAATAGTGTGATTAGTTTGTTCACACTGAAAAGTCCTATAAGACAAAGTGCTTTTTAAATACCCGGATAATGCATTTAATTAAAAGAAAAACAAAGTGTGGAATGCAGGACACTTCATGCAGTTAATTGTTGCAGCTTTAATTACATAGCAGAGGGGGAGGGGCTGATTATAAATTACGAAATAATCTTCTAGAATTCATACACTACATGGATGAGTAGGCCTACATAGTGTATAGGCTAGTGCGTCATTTGGGACGAAACTTGTGATTTTAGCTAAATCTTTATTCTAAAGCATAATGACTGTCATGATTTAAAAAACATGCTGTAACTTAAAAGTGAATTTGTGTCGTTGTTAAATAAATAATATAGTCAAGTTGATTTTGTGATATTAAAATCTATTTTTGACTTCTAATTTAGAGAAAGCATATTTTAAAGTGCCCCTATTATGGATTTTTGAAAATTACCTTTCATGCAATGTGTAACACAGCTCTAAGTGAATGAAAATCCTGCAAAGTTTTAAATCTGAATTGTCTCTCAAAAGAAAGAGTCGACTCTGAATCTTTTAAACGAGTCGTTTTTCAAACGAATCCCAAGCCGTTTCGTGTTGACCTCAACATGAAACATTAACATATTGCCCGCCCACTTGTTGGTCTTTTCGCTTGGTCTGAATGAAAATGCAAATTCATTCTTTGCCACTAGGTGCCGCTTTTAGAGCGGTAAAAATAGTGGTTTCCCCGGTAACGCTGAACACAAAGCACTGGGCTCACAAACGCTGCTTTAACAGGCATTACCGTGCGTTCACACCGCCGGCGGTGAAAGCGTCAAAGTGGCCTGAAGTAATTAATTTTCAATGTGAGCCGGCGGCGAGCCGAGCAGCGGCGCGGCGCGTCTTGGACGGTGAGGGAGTCAAAGAGAGTTGAAATCAGGGCTGCGTTCAACCCCGACAAAACAGTGCAAAATGTTTTTTAAACGGAAACGGTGGTGCGTTGAACACCCTCTTACCTCCAAGACTGTGTTATGATCTATATGACCTTATTGTTTTTATTGTGAGTATTAGGCTTATCATTATTGCTGATCACTGTTGTTGTGCTATGATATTGTAATATTTACCATTATATAATCAGAGGAGTATAGAAAAGTTTATGAAAGTGTCACTCCACAATACAATAGCAAAATATATAAATAGTATAGTATTTTTATGTTACATTAATCAGTGTGTAGCACACCTTCCTAAGGAAAGGATGGACCACAATACATTTTAATTACTAAATGATATTTAGAGAGACTTAAAGAAGTTCCAGATCGATACTTGTGCTCTTATTATTTCAGTTATTTTGCTTTTAATGTAAATAAACATGTGCAAACAATATACTTGCTCTTGTGTGAATTTATTTTGATGTTAATTACATTGTGCCAGCTGTCTCTTTAATACCGCATGGTTTATATACATGTTGCTGCTGATTGGGCTGACATGTTTGACACACCCACCAAACAAGAGAAAACGTATCTCAAACCCCGTTTGCACACCGTTTCCAGGAAACATGTCGTTCAACCCGGAAACCGTAGCAAAACGTTGCGCACCGTTTGAGCTTGAACTTGCCCCTGGTCAACTTTATGGTAATGAGCTATGACGCGGTTCGGCGGCAACCAATCGGAACGTAGAAGTCCACCGCTTGAGAGGATTCCAGAGAACGCACTCAACGCAGTCCTGTAAACTTTGGTCCCGACCACATTAGTTCCCAATCAAAATGGAGGAGAGGTTGATTATTGCTGTGGCGGGTTTCCCAATAATTTACGACGTGTTCAATAGAAAGATGTGTGGATCAAGGTGTCTGACATTGTTGGTGTTCCTCGTGAGTTGCTGATGTGTATTAACGTGTATATTTTCTGAAAATAAGCTGCACCTTGTGCTTTCTCCCTCACACAAAGAAGGTTTGTGTGTATTTGTTCCAACAGTGTTCATTCAAGTTTTGGAAAAAAAAATATATATATATATATTTTTTTTTAAGTTAGTATACCGGCAATAAAATATTGTCAACATTTCTGGTTATATGTGTTTTATATTCTTACAAATCTATCATATTCTACCATATCATATTGAAAACGTGTAGGGGACCCAGGTGCTCTGTTTTCGTGCACTAATTACTTAATATACTAAAAATTAAGTATAATCTTAAGAACATCTAAGTGCACTCAACTGTGCTATTTTTAGACACCATGAATATGATCTAAAATGTGCTTTTAACATACTATCTCTGTATTAAAAAAATTTATTTAGTTACAACTTAAACTTGAACCCATCTTTGTATGAAAGATTGGTTCAAGTGGTACCTAAATAAATGTTTTAAATAAATTTTTTAGCACATTTTAGTTCATATTCATGTTGCTCAAAACAGAAAACACCACCAATTTGAACAATTGCATTAAGGCTACACTTCAACCAGGACCGTTTGTAATGTAGGCTGCGCGCAAATTAATGTTAATTAAAGACCACGGCTAGTAAACGTCTCCTAAATTGCATGTTGAAATTAGACTGGCACTTAACTATGAACACAAAAGCCACCACACAAATGGCTTTTAATTGGTTTATTTCGTTAGCAAACATGTAACTATAATTGTTACGTTCATTTAATCGATCAATTTCTTACTTACATATTTAAAATATTTCATGAGGTTAAACTTATAACTTTGCCCTCATTGTGGTCAGTCTGCACAAGATCAACATGCTTGTTTGCTTTGCGCTCCCTTTAAATACAAGACAAGCGTTCGGTCTACGTCAGAGCGTCCACGAATCTTTCTACTGCGTTGTTTTTGTTGTTTTTTCTGCGATTTTTGAAGCTCTCACCGGCGGCGGTGTGAACGCACGGTTACAGGCCTGATGAAATGGAAATGAGACCAATCGGACCAACCACCGCAGATTAGCGTCACGCAAAGGCGGAGTTTGGAAAAAATTAATCGTTGAGCAAGTAAGGTAAAAAACAAATGCATATTATAAGACAATGAAAGTGTTTTTTGACCTTGAATGCATGTCAACCTATTGTTGGGGACTCCCAAAACCAAAATATGAACCTTTTATTGCCCATAACAGGGGTACTTTAAGTTACCTGATGTAGGGCTGGACAATAGGCTAATTCGATGTATGTATCGCGATTTGTTTTTTCAATAACGGTGATATGATTTTTAAACACATTTCCCATACCTTGAGTGCGGGTGTTTTTTTATCACTGTATTTTTGAAGGAAACCGACTGTCTTCAGAAAAGTTTCGATGGCATTTTCATTTTATCTGATAAAGTAGCGTTCATGCGCGGAGCTGCTTTGATTACAGCCATTACTGGAGAAACTGCTGTTTGTAGCGCTCTCAAAGCGCCTCCTGCTGGAAGACATCAGTTTGCATTTTCAATAATAAGCCCGTCTCCAGCAACATGTTTCTGTTGTTGCTAAATTGTTTTGTTTTCTGCAGCAACTCAGAGCACTTTTCATACTCTTTATCCTGGCTGAAGCACATTTGTTTCAGTCTATAAGAATAATCAGCCTTAAATAATTCTCTTCTGCTCACCAAGCATGCATTTATTTGATCCAAAGTACAGCAAAAACAGTAAAATGTTGAAATATTTTTACTATTTAAAATAACTGTTTTCTATTTGAATATATTTTAAAATGTAATTTATTGCTGTGATCAAAGCTGAATTTTCAGCATCATTACGCCAGTCTTCAGTGTCACATGATCCTTCAGAGTGTTCATTTAGACTTTTTCGTTTCTTGCTGTTTGTCAAGCACAAATGGTTACGGTTGCATAAATGTAGGCGACGGACTAATATACACAACCAGTCAAAAGTTTTTTGTTTTTAAAAAGTCTCTTCTGCTCACCAGGCCTGCATTTATTTGATCAAAAATACAGCAAAAGCAGTAATATTGTGGATATTTTTACTACTGCTTTCTATATGAATACGTTTTAAACTAATTTATTCCTGTGATCTTTCAGCATCATTACTGCAGTCTTCAGTGTCACATGACCTTCAGAAATCATTCTAATATGCTGATTTGCTGATTATCAATATTTAAAACAGTTGAGTACATTTTTGTTCAGGATTCTTTGTTGAAAAGAAAGATCCAAAGATCAGCATTTATCTGAAATAAAAAGCTTTTGTAACATTATACACTATTGCATTCAAAAGCTTGGAGTCCGTATAATTTTTGTGTGTGGAAAGAAATGATAGAAATGAATACTTTTTAGCAAGGATGCTTTAAATTGATCAAAAGTGATGATAAAGACATTTTTAATGTTACAAAAGATTTCTATTTCAGATAAATTCTGTTCTTCTGAACTTTCTATTCATCAAAGAAACCTGAAACATTTCTACTCAGCTGTTTTCAACAATAATAATAATAATAATAATAAATGTTTGTTGAGCAGCAAATCAGCATATTAGAATGATTTCTGAAGGATCATGTGACACTGAAGACTGGAGTAATATTGCTGAAAATTCAGCTTTGAAATCACAGGAATAAATTACATTTTTAAATATTTTTAAATAGAAAACCGTTATTTTAAATAGTAAAACTATTTCAAAATGTTACTGTTTTTTCT
>NW_015540860.1:511403-523812 GCF_001515605.1 Sinocyclocheilus anshuiensis | reverse complement strand
TTTGACACAGATTTCACATTTCTTGTTTGTATGAAGGCTAAATACAAATAAAAGGTGAACATTAATTTATTTGTTTTTTCTAAAATATTATACAGTTTTATAGGAGGAATTTTCATAGACTTGGCAAATTCATTTTTCATAAGTTTGTAGGTAGACGTCTGTTGTGGGTGTTCTTGGCAGTTTTTATGAGGCTGTTTTTAATAGTGTTCATATCAATATCGGAATTATATCGTATCGACCGAAATTAAGAAATATATCATGATATACATTTTGGCCATATCGTCCAGCCCTAACCTGATGAATAATTTTTGCATTGATTGTACTTGAATAGCTCTTTTGGTTTTGATTTGTTTTTTTTTTGTTTTTTTTTGCACTGCTCATACTTCCTGCTGAACCAGTATTGGTCACGTTACTTCAGGTTACTTCAAGGTGGTTTGCGTTTTTTTTCTTCTGTTTTCTTCTAGCTTGTTGCTTGACTTGCTTGAAAGTACCTCTCTCAGGAAAGTGGTTCGAATTATGTAATAAAAGTCAGGTAAGACATTTTATATTACTTTTGCTTGACAAATGCAAAATCAATTTAAAAAATAGTACGTGCCAAATGTGAGCATTGGTGTCATTCCGTCTGTTTAGTAATAGCTTTACGTCTTGACTAATTTTGACTTATTTTACTACATCACTTCCATATATTTTCATTACCTTTTTATTTATGACATGAAACGGTAATGAAAATATATGGTAGTGATTAGTTGCACAACTAACTAATTCATTGTGTTGGGTAGTTAAGAGTCTGTTGTACATTACAGATTGAAAGAAACAGACATTGAAGAGCTAAAGAACATTGTTGTATAAAATTAGTCCTCAGTTGAGTTTTGAGTGCGTGTAGATGTATTCAGTTACTCTTGAGTTTTGGCAGTTACTGTATATATCTATTGTCTAGTTTAGTTTAGTTCCAACTTTCAATCCTGCTTCAGCACACACCTTAAGCCTGAAAGACTTGTTTAGCTGGATCAGGTGCATTTAATTAGAGTTGAAGTTAAACTCTGCAGGGCTGTGGCCCTCCCAGAACTGAGTTTTGCACCCCTGGTCTATGAAATTCAGCCTGGGTAATGAGTTAAAGTTTGTACTCTGGAGCTCTAAACCTTCCCATAGTTGTTCTTCACTGTTTGTGGTTATTCCTGGTTTGTTGGTTTCAATAACACCTGTGTACATTTGTCTTTATTCATCACTGCTCTCCAGCCAGTATGTAGGCCTAGTGATTTAATTTTGATTTGATTTTACTGCTTAAGTTACAATTATTATTGTGATGAATCTGTGTTTTGTACCATCTTTAATCAGTCATACATACATTTCATTACCATTCAAAACTTTGGGGTCGTTAAGATTTGTTAATGTTTGTGAATGAAGTCTCATGCTCACCATACATTCATTTGTTAAAAAATACAGCAAAAGCAGTAAACATAACTGTTTTCAAAATTAATATATTTTAAAATGTAATTAACTCCTGTTTTACATTTTAAATTACATTTTACATTAACTCCAAATCAGGGATCAGCTTCAAAATCTGAAGTTAAGACAAATTTATTTGTATCTTTCACAATAAATATGTTTCAAAACAGAAATTGTCTAAGGAGCTGAATCACAGAGGTCAGGGAGCTGAAGAATGTGGACATGATGGCAGAGAACACTGATGTTAATGTGACAGAAAACAACAGAAAGAGCAAAGACTATCCTCCAGAGTGTGAGTCATACATTACCTGTATTTATGACAGGATGCTCTGAAATATTCTTTTTCAACAGCACTGTGGTCTTTTCTTCTCTGCAAATAATCCTGTTTCATATGTAAGTCATGATTCACACTGTAAGTTTAGCCCATAGTGAAATATTCTTGCATAGTCCTGTGTCTTTTCTTTTCTTTTCTAGTCAGTCCCGAAAACACATCAGTGCCAGTAACAGAAGCCAGTATCTCAGATGACTCAAGGTTGAAATGTTGGTGTTCTGGTGAGTGAATGTGTATCTCAAGTCCTTCATCCTTCAGTTATAGAATTGATGTGCTGAAAAGGCACAATTTGCATTTAGTAATATTTTTGTAATCAACAATTTCCACACAGAGATTTTCGGTCCAAACCAAAGACCGACGACGATATGGAGGGCAAGATGGAGTGAGAGAACATATGATGAAATGTGTGAGTATCCAGTTGACCATCAAACACATCACTTAAACTGAGTATAATGTAATACTTAAAGGGTTAGTTCACCCAAAAATTAACAGTAGGCTGCGTTTTACTCACCCCCGAAGCATCCTAGTTGTATATGACTTTCTTCTTTCAGACGAATCCATCACCCCCCGGAGCCGTGTGAGATACTTTTTTTTATGGATGGGTGATTTTTATTTAAGTTCTTTTGGACTGAAGCACTGCAACACCCGCTGAGTGGCATTAAACAGATTAAAAGATCAGAGACAATTTTTAATATAACTCCGACTGGATTCGTCTGAAAGAAGAAAGTCATATACACCTAGGATGCCTCGGGGGTGAGTAAAACGCAGCCTAATTTTCAGTTTTGGGTGAACTAACCCTTTAATAACAGCAATAAAAGCTGCCGCATGATCCTAACCTCACAGGGTTTTATGCATTACATTTATTACAACATAAAGACAAAAAAGTTAATCTGATTGCCTTTTCTTCACAGTACCTGAAAGAAAGACCTCCAGCAGCACCATCAGTTCGTGTGACTCAGGATATGCTTCAAGAAAATGCAAAGGTATTTTCTCCATCCCTGAAAATGATGCAATAAGGCAACACCCACAATTTGCATTTAGTACGATTTTTGTAATCAGCATTTTCCACAGAGATTTTCACTCCCAAACAAAGACGGACGATATGCAGTGCAGGATGGGATGAGAGAACATGATGACATGTGTGAGTATTCAACTGATAATGAAACACATCACTTAAACTGAGTACAAAGTGACGCTTAACATCAACAATAAAAGCTGTCACATGATCCTGAAAGTAAACCTCAGAGAGTTTATGCATTACATTTATAACTCATAATTTAATATAAAGACAAAAAAACAAAAGTTAATCTGAATGCCTTTCCTTCACAGTACCTGGAAGAACAACCTCTTCCAGCACCAACAATTCATTTGACTAAGGATATGCTTCAAGAAAATGCACATCCATTTTCTCCATCCCTGAAAATGCCAAACAGAACAAACAAAACAATGTGTCAACTACGAATAAGACCAGCAGTAGAGACAAAGTTGATTGTCCACTCCAGGTGCCACTATGACCAGCCATGAATTGAGAGATCACTTACATACTGAATCTTTAAAGAACAATTTCTCAATCAGTAAACAGTAATGAGACTCTGTGAATGTAGTCACGGCCCTGATCATATTGTCCAGAAATTAGTAATTTGAGAGTCGACTTGGAGGAAAAGTGCATACAGGCATCTGAAGTGAAACATTGCTATAGTGTGCAATGTAGATCATGCTGCATGTCACACAAAAACACCCTTCTGTAGACCTTGTTTTACCTGCTGTGTTAGTGCAAGAGTGGATATATTTGAAAGTACCAGTTGTAACTTATCGGTTGTTTTTTTATGTAAATATATACTGTATGTTTTGTCCACTGAATACAATTGCAGAAGAATGGGGATTTAGTTTTTTTTTTCCCTTATGTTTTTGAACAGCTTGTCTATTTTATACAGTACTTTATACAATTAAATGTATTTCTGTCAGGACCACTGTCGTCAAAGATGATTGACAATTAGCATACAGTTTGGATTGGCGGTATGGTTCTGTTCTGGGCAAGAACTCCCTGCGCCTCCATGCAGCCTTGCATGGATGAGAGCAGGGAGAGCTGCAATAACCCCCCAGGGTAAACAGAACAGAACTAACATAAATGTATTGCAGATATCGTTAAAGTTCAATCATTTTATGTACACATTTTAGAATTAGTCTGATTCAAGGAGAATCAGAAGGCTGAATCCTGACTGACAGAGGAGGAGTTGGGGATGGAGGAGGGTAATTAGCTATTGAGCAATGCAAAAACTGCTGATAATACTGAGGGACCTTATATAAGAATGCTTAGATATGTGTCGTATTCCCATAGGTTGATGGGGATCAGCTGAGAGTCAGCTGATGTGAGCTTGACTAACGTGACCTGCCAGAACTAACGCTACGCTTGATTATTATTGCATGTTTAAATATTTTCAGTGTAAAAGTCATTATTTTGACTATATTATTTAAAAAATAAACAATATAAACTGTAAACCTGTTTGTGTGACTGATTTGAAGATGACCCATAGCTCACTGATAACTTTGTTGAAAATTTTGTGTTTGAAATGTAGTTTCAAAAGCATAAATTTCAAATCTACATAACATTTCATTATTCAGGAAAAAGGCCTAGATAACTCTTTCTTACTGTATACGTGACATTGTACAGTCGGTCATTATCATAAAATACAACAAATATATAAAAGTTGCACATGAAAGTCCGACATTATAATTTAACACTTCCACAAATGAAACTAGTCCACTGCAACGTAGAAAACAACCAAGAACCAAGATGAACACAGCAACAATATTTGAATATTAATTTATAATTTTATATTATTATTAATCTGCAGTCCATGTTACATAGGAGATCGGTTGCCTGGCAACAGCATTGCCTACCTGATGCTCACTATTTTTTACAGTGCATTGTGGAGTTTCAGGGAGCAAACCTGGAATGGACAATACCAAAATGTTTAAATATGATACAGATACATTTTCTTACAGTTTTGATACCAATGCCAAATATTTCTTAAATGGGTATGTGATTTTTCAAAATCATGTTCATTTTTAGAAAACAAACAAAATAAATCATTCCACTTAAAGGCAAATCTGTCATGCCACATGGGCCAGCTAAATATGTCGGGGTGTTTTGGCACAAACATTAAATAAAAGTGCTGAAAACATTTGAAAGTGATGCAGAAACCCATGTTTTTTATTGATTTATACCATGGTCTGCCTGAATACTCAATTCTAATTGGCTGGCAAGTATGCATTAAGTAAGGAATAATTGGCAATGGGCCATTGAATTATTAGAATATAGTGCACACCCAGGGCCGGCCCAAGCCTTTATGAGGCCCTAAGCAGAATTTTATTTGGGGGCCCTTTGGTGCCGCCAATATGACTGGTTTTTGTCAAAGCTTGATTATTCACACACTATAAATCTAACACACCCATTATCAATTTTGTTTGTCGTAGCTGTGTTGCTTACATCATATGTCTTACGTCTGCCGGCATGTTTGAACCCTTCTACGATTTTCAATTGTACCGGTTGCAAATTTTCAAGAGTGGTCAGGTGTTAATTTGCACTTTAACATTCAAAGTCTTAAAGTATTAAGTGGCATACTTAATGTGGTGTGCTGAAAAGTAGCTAAATAAACCAGCAGACAATGCATTTACAGAACAGAATGTTATTTTAACAACATAAATATTAATCGAAGTTGTACTTTTATTTCAAGTCATACTTTTAGTTTTTTATAATAAATATTAAACACAGCAGAGAGCATCTGTACATATAAAACAACAACTCTTAATCTATATCTAGCTAATTGAAGCATAATGATATTGGAATATAGCTAAGACCCAAAATGTAGGCTAAGGTAAATAATGTTAAGCTGTTATCAGTTTATGAAACAGAAGCTTATTTTTATTACAAAAAATATATACCCAGGAAAGTTATTTTTACGCAGAAGACAAAAACTTCAATCTAAAACTAAGTAAAATGTTGTATTATAATATATTTGTCAGACTCTGTTCCATGTTTTGTGTGTGTCCTGCTCCCCATGTGCCTTCCCATGCCCTTATTTGGTTAGTTTCCTGTTCCTGTCCTGATTAGTTTAGTTAATTTGTCCCAGGTGTTTCCCTTGATGTTTCATTGCTCCCAGGTGTGTCTCGTCATCCCCTCCTCCTGTGTGTGTATAAAAAGTGTTCCCAGTCCCAAGTTCTCTGTCCGCTGTGAACGTCTTCCTGTGTTCGTCTCCCTTGGTTCCTTGGTGCAAATAAAGTCCTGTCAACATATTCTCCAGCGTCTCCTCGTCCCTCGTGTGTGTGCAACGTGACAATATTAAGGTGTCTGTTTGCTGATGTTTTGATGTTCAAACATGAACTTCCCTAAAGCAAAAAAATACCCTATGCTAATTAACTGGGGGGGGGCATAATATGTCACCTTTAACAGTACTAGCTTTGTCTTTTATAACTTGCACTGATAAAAATGAAATGATTGCAAGAAACCTTTAAAGTGAGTTTGGTTCGATAAAATTACAAAATCATTGTTTTAGGGAGTTAAGTTAACATCACTAAAGAGTTGAAGTTTGTCCTGGAACTTAGTCATGTAACTTGATACACATCCAATATGGATTTCTCTTTAAGATCTTTTGGTGTGTTGATTTCACTGAGGCCTGTGTACAATTCCTTTTATTTATTGCTTTATTATTTTTATGTGCATTTGCATGTGACTCTTAC
This sequence comes from Sinocyclocheilus anshuiensis, assembly GCF_001515605.1. Classification (NCBI taxonomy): domain Eukaryota; kingdom Metazoa; phylum Chordata; class Actinopteri; order Cypriniformes; family Cyprinidae; genus Sinocyclocheilus; species Sinocyclocheilus anshuiensis. The sequence goes on along the minus strand of NW_015540860.1, from coordinate 517,295 downwards.
CTGGTCAACATTTTTTGGATGGTTAAGTGTGTATATATCATTATATTATTTAATGATATTTTAATTATAGGTTTTTAATGATATTTTTAGGTGGGGACAACCCTCAGATTAGGTAGGTCCTGGACCCAAGGATAGGTCCTGAAGAAATCAGTGATTAGATTAAAATTCGTATATCACCTTTCACAACACATTGTCAGGTGTTGCAGTGGTAGATCCGCGTGGCTTAAATACACAGAGGATGTTGATTAACAGAAACACACAGGCGTGAACAAATCAGAAAACATGGAAACTATACTAGCGTACAGAACTCAGGCAAAGCAGAACAGGGAAACAAAAAAAGACTAAACATGTTACATGCATTTATACTGTTTCAAAAGAGAAATCACCAAAGGAGCTGGATCACAGAGGTCCTGTGATGGCGGAAAAGACCAGACAAAGCAAAGACTCACTTTTAGACCGTGAGTCATACTACAGTATACATACATGTAAACCTGTACATATTTACAACATAACAATCTCTTTTTTTCTAGTCAGTAATGATGACCCATCAATGTCAATAAATGATGCCAGATTGTCAGATGACTCTGAGATTTTACATTCTGCATGTTCAACATCTGAATGTGGTGGGTATGGCATTGTGAAATAAAATAACATTATATGAGCAATTAATAGTAATTATACGCTCAGAGTGTTTGTGTTATAAGTGTAAGTCCTTGATCTGAAAATGGAATGGATATGCTTAAAAGGCATATTTTTCAAACATCATTGACACAATGATTATTGATTGATTGATATTTTTGTAATAATCAACATTTTCCACACAGACAATATAAATGAAAACCAAAGGCAGGAGAAATGCAATACAGGAGGGGATGAGAGAACATCTCATAATAAGTGTGAGTATTCAAATGACCACAATGAAACACATGACATAACAACATACAACTTTTTTTTTTTTGTAATTTCTAATGAAAAGGAAAAAAAAGAAAGCTCTATCAGCTCTATCCATTCATATGACTCAGGCTATTCAGTTTTCTATGAAAATGATGTGTCAACTTCAAATAAGACCAGCGTGGACACAAGCCATCCCTAAAATGTAACTGGCCACTCCAGGTGACACCCCAAATATCTGGACTATGACCATTCAGACAGATCACTTACTGTACACACAGAATCATGCAGAACAGCTTTCAGTAGACAGTAACATGATACTTTAAAGGTGATCAGATTTCTGAAAAAAAAAACAGGGACATTTATAGAACAGCAGTCAAACATTTTAAACCAGTAAACCAAACAAAAAAAGCATTTTAAACCAGTTAATTCATCAGCCCTTTTCTGTTGAATTAGCATAAGCAAGCTGTTACTAAACTCTGTTTTGTACCTTTAACATTATATATACTGACAACCTATATAATAACACAGATGGTGAAGAGAAAGCCACATGAAGAATCATCTCAAAGTTCATCTCAAGTAGCTTTTATTCTATAAGTTTAGGTAATTACTGATTTATAGAAGGTGCACACAAATAAAAAAACACCATGGTAACACACAACACTAAAATAGTGCAATAAATATTAACTTAACAACATAAGATGTAACATCAGGTGTGTTTAATTGGGGTTGGAGCTACACAGCCCTCTTGGAGCAGGATTGGGCACCCCTGAATTACCGTTCCCCTTCAGGAACTCGAAGCCTCATTCCCTCGGGGAACCATGGTTACATGCGTAACCTGGAGACGTTTTTCACGGTAAGGGAACATACTGTTAACCAATTAACAGATTCTTACCATAGCATTTTTGCAATCTTTTACCATTAAAATTACAGTGTATAAGATAATTTTGCACAAGGCAGAACATGCTGCATATCAAACACCCTCTTGTTTTAGTATATGAGCACAAGAGTGGATGAATTTTAAAAGTACCTGCTGACTTTTTTTTATTTATTTTTTTTAGTATTTACATATTTGTCCAGTAAATAAAGTTGTCCAAGAAATTAAGATTAAGAATTCTGTTTTAGAGTTTAGATGATGGACTTTGCCTGCTGTCACTGTCTAAATATTATAAGCATTTTATAATACATTCTGATTTGCTGATTCATTCAGAAACAAAGCAAATGAAGCAAGTCTTTAATACTGAATCATTGGCTCATAATATATGTAATATTTGCATTAAGGTGGGTACTTTAAAGAAAAACGTGCATCTAAAAATGCAAACATTACAAAAAAATGCATGTGTGTTAAAATGTGTGCATCTATAAAATATGCACTTGCATTAAAATGTGAAATGTGCATTAAAAACAAGCGCATTACAATGTACAAAAATATGTCAAAGTAAAGACTTACTTAAAAGACTTGCGTCTGTTTTCCCATATCTGCAATTCTGCATTTTTTTTTTTCACATGTATATGAAGGTGAATCCTTTCTGATTCACCTGCCACCCAAATACTAATTTTTAGTTCAATCATTTCTGTAATAAGAGCATCTGTGCATGTCAACAACATACCAGGATCATGGTTTTGTCAGCTGGAGATTCAGTGTATTAGACATGTATGAACATCTTTATTCTAAAACACTTTTAAACTGACTTGTGTCGATGTAAGCTGTAGTCAAGTTGATTTGGTCATATTAAACCATAATTTTAACTTCTAATTTAGCATTCCAAGGTTCCATTTTTAGGTTAGAAAGGTTACCTGACAAATTTTTTGTGTAGGATGTCTCTTTAAAAGACCATTTTAAATCTCAGTAACCGTTTACTATTTATACAACTTGTTGAACCAGTATTACTGGTTCTCATGAGAAATTGCAAGTTTGAATTCCTACTCATTATCATTTCTTCTAGCTTGTTGCTCGACTCGGTCTGAAAGCACCTCCCTACTCTCTAAAAGAATGATGTGAAGAAAATGCATTACTTTATATGTAAAATATAATAAGTTTTAATGACTGATCTTAATGTTACTGGCATTTATATTATTAAAATCTAATTATGTATCATGGAAAATAAGGGTTACATGAAGAGACTGATGTCACAGTAAATCATAACAGATTCTAGTTTACGTGTAATGGATGTTTTCAAGCTCAGTGAGCTGAAGAATCTGAAGTTGATTTAGTCATTTGTGTTGTGGATAAGTATTTACAGTGGCCAGCAGAGGGGGCTGTTTCACTTGAAATCAAGATTTAAACATCTATTTTAATGGGTCTACAGCGCATCTACAACGTGTATCAAGAATTAAATCCATTAGCTTAACTGTAAATCTGTAAATAGAAGATTTTAGAAGTGAATATTCTTGTAGGATGCTATATTTTGATATCCATACTGACAGGGACAAAAATCTTAGCAAAACAGTAAAACATAACAGAAAAGTCACCACTCAGGATATGCTTCAAGAAAAGACAGACCATTTACTTTGCAACTTCTCTAAAAATGATGAAAATCACACTGCAGATGAGAATGAATTTCAGCTGAAAAACATTTGGTGCAAGATTTACTTTGAAACACTTTTCACTCAGAAATTGCTAGTAAATTCACGAATAATTACAAATGGCAAGTAAGAAAACATACTGAAATAAACTTGAAAATTAGAAGTAGAAAGAATGAAATAGTATTTTCTTGTAAATAAAATACTCCAGTATTCTTTGTTTTATTTAATTTAAAAAAAAAGAGAAAAGAAAGAAAGAAAAAGAAAAAAAAATAGCTCTGCATAAGGCCAGCAGCACAGACACAAAAACGGCAACCATTATATTACACAAATGTAGCAGCATGGCCGGATGTGTGGCCCTGCAAATATCTAAAATTTGGTTGGTGTAAACGGATCCCAGCAAGAAGAGAAGCTGGGCTGCGTTCAGCCCCGACCAAAACGGTGCAAAACGTTTTTTTAAACAGAAACAGTGGTGCGTTGAACACCCTGTTCTGATGACGCAAGAGATGCAACTATGGCAGCTGAGAAGGCCATTCTTTGTGTTCTTTTTGAAGAATTTTTGGAGCCTGATGAAATCGGTATAAATACGTGTTTAATGCTGCAAAATACGCTCGATGTTACAGTCACTGCCCTTGCCCTCCAGAATAAAAGAGAACATCCCAATCGAGTGAAGGGATTTGTGGAAACTGTGGTTCCTAATGATTGTGATCCAACATTTGCCTCGCATTTCAGGATGAAAAGACAAACATTTCAGGTGAAGGATAATCCACTTCTTACCTCCGAGACTGTGTTATGATCTATATGACCTTATTATTTTTATTGTGAGTATTAGGCTTATCATTATTGCTGATCACTGTTGTTGTGCTATGATATTGTAATATTTACCATTATATAATCAGAGGGGTATAGAACAGTTTATGAAGGTGTCACTCCATAATACAATAGCAAAATATATAAATATGTATAGTATTTTTATGTTACATTAATCAGTATTTAGCACACCTTCCTAAGGAAAGGATATGGACCAGAAGACATTGCAATTACTAAATGATATTTAGACAGACTTAAAAAAGAAGTTCCAGATCTATAATTATGCTCTTATTATTTCAGTTATTTTGCCTTTAATGTAAATAAACATGTGCAAACAATATACTTGCTCTTGTGAATTTATTTGGATGTTAATTACATTGTGCGAGCTGTCTCTTTAATACCGCGTGGTTTATATACATGTTGCTGCTGATTGGGCTGACATGTTTGACACACCCACCAAACCATAGAAAACGCATCTCAAACCCCGTTGCACACCGTTACACACTGTTTCCAGGAAACATGTCGTTCAAACCGGAAACCGTAGCAAAACAGTGCACACTGGTTTGAGCTTGAACTTGCCCCTGGTCTGTTTGAATGGAAGTCAAAGGAGGAGGAGCTTTAGCAAGCTTCATAAACTGATTTTCTGTGGAAACAGCCTGTCACCGAATAAACTGACAGAAATGGTATCTAATGTCTGCCATTAGATATTCATTTTGGCGTGAACTGCTTCTTTTATTAACAGAATCTCTGGCATCACACATGCATCTCCCCATTTATTGCCTCTCATCAGCAAACAGCATGCATGTGGTTTCAGTCTAATTAGACAATTCTGAAAGAAGATCTACCGCAAATAATAATAGTTTTGGCCCAAGGTAAGTTACATTACAACCATCTACAGAGTAACACAAAATAAATAAATTGCATAACTTACTGTACCTTTAAATAAAGTCGGAGTCGGTGTGTGTGAACTTGTTTATTTTCGAATAAATCGCTGTCGAATGCGCCGTGAAAGTTGTGTGTGATTGGTGCGTAAACATTGACAAGCAAATCTCTTAGGTTGCTGCAGAAGTACAAATATAATGTTTTTAAGTGGGCAATTTTGTTAATTTCCATACTAGGAAGAGAGCGAGCGAGATAATTTTAAATGTAAATAGACTTTTAAAACTTCCATAGCAACACTAATTAGAATATTGATCAAAAAGTGTGATGTCACCAGTCATGTTTGTCACCAAAGGCCTTCTGCGAGTTTGTCCAGACAACCCTAGACTACAGATAACAGATCATCAGACACTTGTTCAGGTAAATGGTGACTGAGTACACGATGCGTATGGATGAGATAGAAGACGAACTGCAAGTAAATACAGCAAGCCCAATGAGTAGGGAACCCCCAAAACCGTGTGGGCATTCTGTATGCTTGCAGTGGCTGCCTTACATGGGAGTAGTGTTGCTTCCGTCAACGAAAATTATGACTAAATATCGTCGTCAATGAACCTTTATCACGTGACGAAAACGAGACGAGACGCAATGTAAATGCTGGTCATGTGACGATGACTATAATTAAATGTATAATGCAATATTGTTGACGAATAAAAACGAGACTAAATGTGGTTTACAAAATAAAAACTATGCTAAAATGTCTCTTCATTTTCGTTGACCAAAACGAGACGA
>NW_015540860.1:503390-511266 GCF_001515605.1 Sinocyclocheilus anshuiensis | reverse complement strand
AAATGTCATCAGTTTTCGTCGACTAAAACTAGACTAAAATGTCATCAGTTTTCGTCGACTAAAACTAGACGAAAATAGTCATGGATAATTCTGACTAAAATAAGACTAAAATGCTCAGACTTTTAGTTGACTAAAACTTGACTAGACTAAAAAGAATATGAACGTGACTAAAACTAATAAAAACTAATGACAGCTTCACACAAAGACTAGACTAAAACTAAAATTAAAACAGGCCGCCAAAAACAACACTACATGGGAGGACTCAAACCTGACCTTGCACTGAGAGAGAAGGCCATCTTTGAACAACAATGTGAGAGATGTGCTCCATACCTGAATGGAGACACTGACTGGAACGAGGAGAAAAAATGGTGGCCGTCAGATTTTATTGGTAATGTGCTTTGTGTAACCAGTCTAGTTTACACATCAATATTATGCAGATTTGTATTCAAAAAAATATTCACATAAATGTAATGTGCTCTTATAGGGTGACCAGACGTCCCCGTTTTCTAGGGACAGTCCCAGTTTTTAGTGCCCTGTCCCTGAGTTGTATGTTCATGTAAACATGCATATTAAATAACATGCACATTACCAATTATGCACAAGTATGTGCTAAAGCTGCGCATTATGTGCTTGAAACATGTGCATTTAAAAATGTGGGCATTAAAAAAATGTGCATTAAACATGCAATAGTACAAAATATGTGCATTAAATTGTGTCTGCTAACATGTGCATTAAACCAAAAACAAAAGGTCTAATAATATTTCATCTATTATTTAATATTTCCTAGTGTTGTTATATGTTGCTTGTATTTCAAAGTTCTTCATGTATATAATCTCCAATGATTATTTAAAAAATGCTAATTTACTTTTAAGTCAACAGGATTTTAAGATCTTTTTTTCTCTCTCATTTACTGATAAATGGGAGTTTGTGTATATGATACATCATGGTGATGCTCTTGTACGCATATTACATTGACCAGTCTTTAAAAGCACATGCACTAAATGATAATGATAATCATGATAATTTTAATGTCAAATTAGGTAAAGGCAATAAATACATTTAAGTATACCAAATCAACTAAGCACATTAAGCTGTGAATACATTGCATTTGCAAACATCAAATTTCATTATTACTTAAAATAATACCATTAGTTTCTGCCAAAATAAATGTTATTGTTACTACAGTAATACTGTAGTAATACGTCGCTTCCGGTTCAAGCGTTTGGCATATGCTTAGTTAAATATGAAGCAGTTTTACTCAAGATGCCTTCAAAGTAGATACCAATGATGATCATAACCAATGTCCATCACATATGCGGACTGATATCTAAAATTTTTTTTTATTTTTATTCTTTTCACATTTAGATATAAAAATGGAATAAAACGTCAACAATAAAAACAGCTAGCTAGTTTAACTGATTATCTTAAAAGTCCATAGATATCGCTATTATTTAATACGACTGTTAACACGTTCTCCGACAAGCGGAAGCAATGAGACCTGTTTTCCGGGTTTGGTCAGGTGATGTTCGACATATACCCTATTGCAATTAGATTTAGACATCTTCACTTTTCATACAAATCTATTTAGGCATGTAGGCATTGTCAAGAGGATCTGCATAAGTTCAAACCGAGCATCAGAATGAGGAAGAAAGGTGATTTAAGCGACTTTGAACGTGGCATGGTTTGTTGGTGCCAAGTCTGACTATTTCAGAAACTGCTGATCTACTGGGATTTTCATCTCGAGGATTTATAGAGAATGGTCCGAAAAAGAGAAAATATACAGTAAGCAGCAGTTCTGTGGGTGAAAATGCCTTGTTGATGCCAGAGGTCAGAGAAGAATGGCCAGACTTGATCGAGCTGATAAAGGCAACAGTTAACTCAGCGAGCTCACCGAAACTGGACAATAGAAAATTGAAAAAGGGTTGCCTGATTTTTTCCCAATGGTCTTTGGTCTCAGACATTCTGTCCCTACTTTACTTGAGTCAGATTCCCATATATACATGCTTGTACATTTATTTGTAATTAGCATGTCAGTTCATATACAGTGCATGTCTGAGTCATCAATGTCTGTTTTTATTAAGAATACATCCTCAGGTGTGTTATAAGCCTGGGGATGGATGTTCTCGGGTGGAAGTGGGAAGACGGTCACAGCTGAATACACATCATTATGTATTCCATTACACACTTCAAGTGATCTAATCCACCACTGGATCAAATAAAGCAAATGTAGCTTCTCTGATTTCAAATTAATTCACAGTTTTAAATGTCCTCTGAGCTAATTGTATGTATTGTTGATTAAATCAGTCGTTGCTCACGCTCCTTCACACACACACACACACACACTTCCTCCTCTGCCATAATTAAATCTCTGAATGCTCCCATTCTCCAGGGGTCTCTCACTGCTTGAGGTTGGCTAAAAATAATCCTGGTCATTCAAGTCTAGACTTAACTCCAACCTTCATGAGCGCACACAAGCTACACATTTTTCAAAACTGTTGTTACCATCCCTATATGCGTCTAATCTATTATTGCCCATTTTTAAAAGTCACAGTCTCAAAAAGTGTCTCTCCCTTTAGCTCACTCTGTTACTAAGCTTCGGTGATATTGCTACCTAGCAACAGTCTCCAAGACAACAAATTCAGCCCTCTCCTCCTCATCTTGTTCTCTCTTTTTCTTCATTATTACAGACTTAGCTATACATGGTTCATCAACCCTAAACCTTCTGATTGTGTCGTGAAGTAAAAAGTTTGCAGTGGTATGCAATGTTGGCTTGCGAACTGATAAAGTAATCCGCAGTGTATGAGATCTGTTTTATTTGGATTATGTCTATGGAGAGATCACAAATCAGCCATCAAGTGTGAGGAATGCAAATTGTGGCAGTGAAAAGTCAGCTATTTTTAAATGCATCTAAAATTAGATCTGCAGCTCTCCCTAAAAACAAATGACATCATTGCAGCACCTGTGCGTCATTGGATTGTATGTATTATAATGGTAGTTTGGCTGGATTACATTACTTACTTCATCAGAATAGTGACGAACATCATTGGATTTACCATATTACAGCAATAGGAGAGCTGTTCTTTTGATTGGTCAGAAGAACAACACAATGTTGCACTGAATACTCATGGATGTAACAATCTCAACACTTGATGTAACACAGGCTGGATGAGCAATGGGATCTTTCACCATCATGAATATTGTCCCCATCTTGACATGGACATACTAAAGCTCCTATGATAATGGAAAAGAGACATCAGTTACAAAAATGTCCTCTGCAATGTACTCATTGTCCTAAATCTGCTGTAGATGAATGGAAAGCAACTAGCAAATTAAGAGAACAAAATTATAATGAATTCTTAGCTTTCAAATTTTGTCTTTTTTTTATGAAATTCAAACAATAAATAACGTTTTGTGGCTATTTAATGTGTCGTGACAGATCGCTGTATTGCCTCAGTTCAAGCGGCACGTGAACCAATCGTATTTTCATTTACTTAAAGCACAAAATAAACATGAAGGAACATCAGAACGTATTTTATTTCAACCGTGGAAATGCACGTCACAGTTATGGACTTTTGCATTTCCATCTGTTTCTGTTCTCCTGCCTTAGTTTGTTCATTTGACCTAGCTTCCTGTGTTTCCCCTTGATTGCCTTATTTAGTTCACCTGTGTTCAGTTAATTAAGTCATTAGTTCCTCTTTTGCATTTGTATAAATTCTCCTAGTTTCGTTCTCTCAGTTGTTGGTTATTAATGTGGATTTGCTTTTGCGTTGCTGTTTTGGATCTTTTCTGTTTGTTTCCCTGTGGATTTTTTTTTAAGACTGGGTATTTAACTATTCTTCTTCGTCGTGAGCTTCACTTATCTTAAGCAACCCATGACTACAACACGGTTTTTCAAGATTAAGTCCACTTAAGTTAATCTACTCTCCTGTCTGATTTGTTTTTTAGACAAAATGGCGGATTCGGCGTTATGATTGGTCAGATCGCCTGTTAGTCAAGCTCTTTGTGAAAGGTCAATTGACAGAGTATTTACAATATGCCTATTTGCTAGTATGTTTGTTTTTAATATGGACCACTTTTTTAATACATTATGTACTTAGAGTTTTTAAACAGTACAGTAATTCACACAATGAAAATGAAACCATTATATTTTATGGTCCACATTTTTAAGGTGCATTTTAGAGCTTAACAGACTCTATTAACAGTATATGGTCAGGGTATTCTCAGAAAATTTTGGTTTTGTGTTTCTAGGTTTTGAGGAAATAAAGTAATGTAGAACAACAGTGAATACATGTTATTAAATAACAGAGTTTTCAATTTTGTGTGAACTGTCCCTTTAAATCCCGTTTTTTTAGATGGAAGCATCCACAAGATTAGCAATATAATCATAGTTATGACAGGATATTTTTAGAAATTATGATTTCAACTTGTTACCATGAGGTTCACCATGAGAACTGTGCTCACAGCTCCTGAGGTAGTGAGGCTGCCCAGAGAAAAAGTTTAATTGGCATTGTTCATTCAGACAGTAGAAAGAGTGCGAGAGAAGAGAGATGGAGAAAACTAATGCTCATTCAGTCAGACCAGCGGACTGATTAAACGCAGGGTAAAGGGCAGTGAGACAGCATGGTGTAGGACAGACACAGCTGCACAGACTAGCACTCTGTTAACACCGTACAGTACCTCATGGCTAAATGGATCATAGCATGTTGCGAGATGTTGCATTTCTGGTAAAAGAATGATGCTGGATTGGCTGAACATTTGAGTTTAATGATGATTGTATGTGCAAGATTCTATGATATTCGAATATGATCTTTTTAAATATTACACTGTATTTCCTATCTCTAAATATTCACAGTATTTTCTTGTATTTCCACCATGTTAGAGATTTGTATTGCATCAAACCAAGTGATGTTACACTCTTATGGGGGAAAATACACTTACATAATATCTAATAAGGGGAAATTAAGTGTTGGAGGTGCTGTTTCTGTCAAAGAAGTGTATAAACTGAACAATCTATCCAGTCGGTTGCATACTAAGCGTTCTAACACAGAAAATAACAGATCAGCAAGTCTAACTTTGATGTTGCCTGACAAAGTCCTGAAAATGTTTCTTTAAAATAGTTTTTAAAGCCTTGAAGGTATAGGACTTTCATTTTGAATATTTTAAGATCAATAAAACATAAAGAGTTGGATAAGACTGATGGATGTAGCTTGAGGAAAAACAGTCACAAATCATCAGTAGAAGTCTATATGATGTTTTGATCATTCACTATGGGAAAACTGTAAGTCTGATCTGCTAGAAAAGATCAAGTAACCTGAGTGAGAACAGACTGAAGCTCTGTGCTGAGTTTGGTGGATGTAGCTCGAAAATTTTAGACAAAGCTGATGTAATAACTGAACACTAATCTAATGTGAATGTCTGGAACAGAAGCAGGTTTTGTATATCTTTGAGCTTTTCTTGTCATTTTTGGATAGGACTGTCAAATGGAGACTGGGAGAAAAGGGAACATGTTCAAGAAGAGACCTCAAGTCAGGACTCTGTTGCTTAAAGTACTGTACAGTATGTCGGAGCTCTACCCACAAGGCCATGGCTCTGACAGGAATCAGTGTTTGCCTGTTTTCACTCACTAGCCATTTTATCAAAACCAACTTATCGTAGTAATGGCAAGAATAGTCTTCCTTTAACCTGAGGTTAACTGGCCCGCTCAAGATCACAGTGGTGATAGGGGTTCTCTTGGGTTTACAGGTCAGCAGTTTCTGACATTCTGCATGAATTTTATCGCTTGAATTCTCATGAAGTTACCAGCATCTCTGCAAGCACTGCAATTTCCTTTATCTATAACAACACCATAATCCATCTAGACTCACCAAAACCACAATATGTGGCTGTAATCTCCTTTATGTTCTATCTTCTTTATGAGCACAGTGCAAAGCCTTTGTGGATTTCTGGCATGCCTATAAATCAATGACCTTAGAATCAACATTTGGACTTTGCACATATACTGACCTCAGAACAGAACAGTTTTGCATTTCAAGTTTTGTTCTGTTTTGTTGCTATTTAGTGTTTTGGTCCGATTCAACCAGAATATATTCTCTACTTATATATCATATTTTCAAGGACACTACTTCTGTACAATATGTAGTGAGAAGTAATCATTAAAATGTAAGTAAATATAACCAGTGCATAACACAGTGATTAACTCGACTTCAGGCATTAATGGCATATCAAGTTCAACAGTAACATTTCATTTGCATATAAATGTGTCACTTTAGTGCCAAAATGCATGTTTAACAAAAATGGGTGCACACTTTAGGGCATTATGTACTTACTTTCTTGATATTTGCACATTTTAATATTGTTTTTACCCTGAAGTCTGCAGGAAAAGTCTCCCTGGAGCTTAAGTGCCTTGTGTAACTCCCAAATTATGTTCAGCAACAGTTTTGTTGGCAGGCCAAATTCTTTACTACATAGTCTACTAACACCTGCACTGCTACTCCTACTTCCTTACACTCACACTTTCGTTTGCCTTATTTGTCTGTTTATTTCGACCTGTGTTTGTTTGTGTGTGATGGAGACGGAGACAGAGAGAGGGAGAGGGAGAGTGATTAATTGGTGTAGATGCCCCACAGTCTCTGCTGCAATTTGGCAAATTTTAATTACAATGTTCTGGTTTTAGAAATCTATAAAGATGTTTCCAGTTGTCCTAGACTTGGAAAAGGCTGAAGGTGTTATATAGCTCCCATCTTATGTAACATCAGAATAGGACGCTGGCGTGTTAGACTATGACAGAGATTACTGGGCTGTGACATTTTTGCATTAGTCATGCATTTCAGCTCAAAACATTGCTGAAAATATGTTGCTGGTGATTGGATAGATAACTGGATGTATGACAGAAAAACATATTTATTTTTTCTCTAGCCAGAATTTATTTCAAATATATGCTAAATAGAAGTTGAAAATGGCGTAGCTTAAGGAAATGTGCATTTTCAAACTGAAAATATATTACATATTACATAATATATATGATAAAATGTACTTTACGGGGGAAGAAAATGCATTTTGTTCAAATTAATTTTGGGTAAATGGAATATATACACATATAAGACAATATAAATGTATTAAGATGTACATTATATGGACAAAAGTATTGGGACACCCAGCCATTACACCAACAGGAACTTTAATGAAATCGCTTTCTAAATATATAGACATTGATATGTAGTTGGTTCCCCCAGCTATAACAGCTTCTGGGAACGTTTTCCACAAGATTTTGTAATGTTTCTGTGAGAATTTGCCCATTCATTCAGTATAGAGCGTTTGTGAGGTCAAGCACTGATGTTGGACAAGAATGCCTGGCTCACGATCTTTGTTCCAGTTCATCCTAAACGTGTTCAGTGGGGTTGAGGTCAGGGCTCTGTGCGGTCCAGTCAAGTTCTTCCACACCAAACTCATCCAACCATGTCTTTAGCCTCCTGAGACCCTGAGTCCTCTGTAGAGGACATTATATTTTAGTGAATTTCTCTGAGACTCTACATGCCACAGCACATTCAGGGTTTTTCAGAGATACTAAATGTTTGTAAGTTTCACCATGACCACTCCCTCTCCTTGGCCTTCAAAAATGGCTGACATTAATTTAGTTATCAAATGTAACACTCTTATGGAAATATGATAATATTTTGTAATTATCATTTAAATCTCATTTTTAAACTGTTTGTCATAAATCACCCTCTCAGGAAAATATTAGGGGGTTTCAAATCAAAATATGACTTTCTGTTATGAAACAGGATGTTGATTTCATACATGTCCACTGTAGAGGACACCAAGACTAAAAGCATATTTATTACGCATTTTGGGTGACAAAACAAATAAATAGGGAAAG
>NW_015540860.1:496824-503127 GCF_001515605.1 Sinocyclocheilus anshuiensis | reverse complement strand
ATATAAATATAATTTATATTTATATTTGTTATTTTTCAATTTTTTTCTTATGCTCTAAGCAATGTAATGACATGAAAAAAATACTAAATTCACAAAACTTTTTTTTTTCCGGGTCTCAGGAGGTCAGGGACCTTGCTTTGTGTACTGGGGCACAGTCATGCTGGAATAGAAATGGGCCTTCGCCAAACTGTTCTTACAAAGTTGGAAGCACAGCGTTGTCCAAAATGTCTTGGTATGCTGAAGCATTAAGACTTCCCTTCACTGAAAGAAAGGGGCCTAGCTCAACCCCTGAAAAACAGCTCCTCCACCAAACTTTACAACTGGCACAATTCAGTTAGGCAAGTAACGTTATTACTCCCATTATTACACTTATTTTTTCATTACATGTTGCCCCAAGAACACATTCATATGCAAATTAGATACAGTGTATAGATACATGGTATAAAATGGTATATCAAATCATTCTATTATATCTTTCATAACATAGTTGAGAATCATCTTTATACAAAGTTTGGCAAGTAACGTTCTCTTGGCATCCGCCAAACCCAGACAGCCAAACAGAGAAGTGTGATTGGTCACTACACAGAAGAGGGTTCCACTGCTCCAGAGTCCAGTGGCGGCATGCTTTACACCACTCCATCCAATGCTTGGCATTGTACTTGCATGCAGCTGCTCGGCCATGGAAACTCATTCAGTGAAGCTCTTGTTGCACAGTTTTTGTGCTGATATTAATGGCATTGGAAGTTGGTATCTCTTCAGCTATGGAATGAGCAGATTGTTGGTGACTTTTATGCACCATGAGCCTCAGCACTCATGACCCTGCTCTGTGACTTTACTTGGTCTTCCGCTTTGTAGCTGAGTTGTTTCTTTTCCTAAATGCTTCCACTTTCCAATAATACCACTTGACTGTGGAATATCTAGCCCGGATGAAATTTCACAAACTGCAAAGGTGGACTCCTATGACAGTGCCACAATTCACCATTCAGTTCTTCCCGACAACTCATTTTATATCCCATATGGCAATATATATATATATATATATATATATATATATAACAATGAAACTTAATGCAATCTATTTTTAGAACTGAAAATGAATTTAGTTTTAACCTTCATATACCAAAATATATTTTATACCTCAGGTGAGAAAATACATTTTCAATCTTACAGTAGCCTACATTTAGGCTAAATGCAAATGGAATAACCTAAAAGTGCTTTTTTTAATGTGACTGTATTATCTTGGATTGAAATATACGGAGGACAAAATATATGAAGAGTTCATTTGCAAAAACAGATAACTCTTTTTTAACAATGTTCAAAAATCGTGTTTTTCTCTCACAGGTGCTTTTTTCATTGCTCGTTTTGTCTTTGCTATTTTTCACAGTAAAAGCCAAAGGAGGGAACAGCAAAGTGTTTTACTAAATAGATGGCTCTTTAGCTATTTTGGCTGTTTCTGCTTAACGCTTTGTCTTGTGTCACTCTGAGCAGTGTCATCATGCAAGATGGATAGCGTGTCTATGCGTCTAACCCACTGAGACTGCTGTTCCACCTGCAAACAAGAACTGACTGTAATGTTCTTCTGGTTCCTTGGCAGAGAGTGCAAGTGACGTCACAGGGGGTGGGGGGGGCTGACAGTGCATGTGATGTCCCAGAGGACAGAGAGTGCATATAACATCATAGAACGTGCATGAGGCTGACTGCTGATCCTCAGCCACAGGCATGTCTATCTAAGCGTCCAAACATGCTATTAGTGGAAGCAGTGCAAATTGATTCACTGACTCGTTACTGCACAGAGGATTCTCCTGAAGACTTTTAATTATGGTTTGAGAAACGCCTCTGGTCTTTTTAGTCTTTGGTCAATATACAGCAGCTCCTAACAAAGGAACCGCGTTGACTTTATAGGCTGTGTTTGCAATTGCACCTTACTGCTTGTAGTAGTATTGCTGCAAGATA
Organism: Sinocyclocheilus anshuiensis; assembly: GCF_001515605.1. NCBI lineage: Eukaryota > Metazoa > Chordata > Actinopteri > Cypriniformes > Cyprinidae > Sinocyclocheilus > Sinocyclocheilus anshuiensis. The sequence goes on along the minus strand of NW_015540860.1, from coordinate 501,174 downwards.
TAGTATGTATACTATGTGCAATATTTTTTTTAATTTAGCATTACTGTATATCACTTGCTCACCAATGGATCCTCTGCAGTGAATGGGTGCCGTCAGAATGAGAATCCACAAGTTTTGTGGGGTTGACATCATTTTTCTTTAAATCATTGCTTCTGGACAAAATACTGAAAAAGTTATCTTGTCTGAATCAGGAGAGAAATATGCACATATTTACCATTTAAAATCATTGCACCATTTAAAGGGGAAAACAGTCACCACAATTCTAAACAAACTTTGGTTGTGAGAGGACAACAGGGGATGGACTTTACTGGAGGAAGCATTATTATGGATTATGGACTCGTATTTTGTCCAGAAGTGATGGTTTAAAGTTAAAGTGGCTTAATCATGGATTTGTTTTCAACTGGACTCTCATTCTGACGGCACCCATTCACTGCAGAGGATCCATTGGTGAGCAAGTGATGTAATACTAAATTTCTCCACATCTGTTCAATGAAGAAACAAATTCATCTACATCTTGGATGGCCTAAAATGTGAGTAAATAATCAGCAAATTTTCATTTGAGTGAACTATTCTTTTAACTGGAATCCTCTTGCTGAATTAAGCAAGAAAATAAAGTCATGTAACAAGTGAAAATAAGTGACAACAATACTGCACAATGTTGATTGTGGATTATGTCATAATGTTACCCTTATAGTACACTCTGTGCAGTATTCAAAAATATTAAATTCGAAAATAGAACAAAATACACACACATCCAGCAGACGCTTTTAACCAAAGCGACTTACATTGAAGATAAACATCTTTTCAGTTGGCATTCCCTGGGAATCGAACCCATGACCTTAGCGTTGCTACTATGCGCTACTATTCGAGCTACATGAGCACTAATGGAGTTTTTACCATAATGCAGAAGGCGAGAAAACCATCTCTTTAACTTTAAAGGTCGTTTTATAGTCACTTATGGTCTGAACGTGGAGCTACTCTATTTGCATCCTAATCTGCCAGCGGAGGTTTATATGCTTCTTTCTTAATCTGCCAAGATAATAAATGACTTCAAATGGATAAAGCCACAGACACATTTCATCCAATTTGTCTGGGTGCTCACATCACACTCTTTGACACACACACACACACACACACACACACACACACACACACACACAGAGACAGACAGCGCGCGAACACTCACAGGAGAAGAGAAGAGAAGAGAAGAGAGAGGAGAGGAGAGAGAGAGGCTTGGGCATTCCCTCACATTCCACTTGACAGATCTGCACGGTGAAGCTGCTGTTCCTGTAGCGAGTGGAAGAAAGACATTTCTCCTCAGCGCTTGAGGAGGATTCATCACAAGAACACAATGCAGGTGAGGAATCGATCATATCACCTTTATTCCTAACGGCTGTCTTTTAAAAAAATAAATAGAAAAATAAGCGATGTGGCATCAAGCGGCAAGTAGGAATCATATACGATAGAATTAATTAACACTAATAAATTAGAAAAAAAAAATCTAAATCTGCTTGCATTTATAATCTTTATGGTTTCTGATACGATCATTCGCTGTATAAGAGACTTAGTTGATAGTTATATAATTAACTCGAACTGTTGCTCGCGCGTCAGGTCGGGGTGTCAATCATCGCGTCCGTTTAAGTTGTGTCTTACATAATGTGTATTATTATGTAGGCTACAATATATCATTATTATATCGGGCAGTGATGATGACTGGCTCTCCACTGCACTTGTAGACCTCTACAGAATAGAGATGCTTCTCGCGTGCGCGCTTCAAAGCCGCTGAGTGCCCCTGCAATTTAGTGTAATTCTCACGGGTGAAAATCTCTTCAAATAGAATGACATGCTCGTTTAGTGAAGAGAGGAAAACACGGGGAGTTAGAGGAATGAAAAGTTGTGCCGAAATATACGACTAGGTCGAATGAAGTCGCGTAAATTTAGAGAGCATTGCGCGCAAGCCTCTGTAGATAAGAGGCTTATTCCCAGATTTGATTAATTTTCCCCTTTTTTTTCTTGATTTCATGTCCTCTTGGTTTTGGGGAATCTAAGCAAACCTAATGTTTTGAGCGTTCTACGAAACTGAAATCCAGTTTGTTTATCTCTTAATGATTGGGGTGATCTGCAGATTTTGCTTTGGACCTCAAGGATTATCTAATATGATGAAGGGATGGCTTCAAGCTGTTGACTCATGTTTGTGAGTCAGAGGGTTTCAAGCTGATGAGTTTTGAACCTTGTGATGTATGATGGCTTCTAGCTGTGAGAATCCTTCTCACTCACCGCATGAAAGGTTTGACATTTAAAAGGTACAATCATTTGTTTATGCCAGCTTTGAAATAATTGTGTGGATTAAATTCTGTTGTACCCTGGGGAGCAGTTCGGTGCGCTTCCCGAGAGCTTTGATCTAATATGTAAAAACTAGATTTGTCATTGTTCTCTGATTATAATGAGTACATGCTTTGTTTTGAGACAACTGATTTATTTCTGAAGGGTGCAGAAATGGCAAAATATGAATGCATTAAGTGTGAGTCATCAGGTAGTTTTCAGCCATTTTCTAAATAATGGCATTACTCCTATATTTTTTGTTTCTGACTTGTCAGATTTTTTCAATACCTCAGACTTGAGATTGACACTCAAAAATGAAAATTATGTGAGCATTTACCCTCAGATTGTTCCAAACCATTATGACTTTATTTCTTCTTTGCAGTGCCATTTCTATAGGCATTTAGGTGATGAAGTTCTTCAAAATCTAGGTTGTAAATTTCTCCTTGGTAGAAATCGCGTTCCGACATTGACTTCTCCCAACGTTGGTGCATACTCACATGATGGCATCATCCCTCGGCAACCGCCCGCCTAGAAACAACCCTCACTGCAAAAGAAGGCTCATCTTGGTATTGTTGTCTTGTTTCTCGTCAAAATGTCTAAAAATTCTTAAATTAAGATGCATATACCAGATAAGCAAAATAACAATGTATTTAGTCTTGTTTCCAGGGAGAAAAAAACTAAATTATAGGTAAATAGGTAAAATTATCTGCCAGTGGGGTAAGTAAAATACTCTTGTTTTAAGAATATTTTACTTACCCCACTGGCAGATAATTTTACTTGTTTTAAGCAAAATGCAGAGAGAGAGAGAGAGGGAGAGAGAGAGAGATGTTGTTTTGAAGAATGTTCATGATGCTGTTTTACATACAACATAATCATATAATGCGCAAAAAGGATGAAATTGCCAAATGCAGTAACTACCAACCCTGGCTTCAGTTTTTATAAAATTTTGATTGATTTGATAAAAAGAGCTTGTTTCCTCTGAATTAGAACAGTTGTCAAAACCCATCTATCACAGCACAGATCATAGTGTCACAGTTATGGACTGGTTGTTGTGTTTTCTCCCTCTTGTGCCCATATTTGGTTTAACAGAACAATGGACCTAAAAGAAAGTATAGCGGCGATCTACCCACGTTTTGTTTCTCATTTTTTGAAAGTGTTTCAGTTGGTTTATTTTTGTTTGTTTCATGGATATCGCATCCATTAATGTTGCCCCAAGGAGGGGCAACACATAGCTAAATGGACGGACAGTCTTTATGTTTCAAAACGGCCGTAACCTGGAGGACTATGTTGAGGAGTTTCACAACACCTGCCACCGTGCCAGCTGCGATGATGTCTGTTTGATGGAGGGATTTTGGTGTGGTCTGGACGACGATATCTGCTTCGTCATGCCCAGGGGAAATCCGCACTGGACCCTCAAGAAGTACATCAATTTTGCGCTGTGGGTGAGTGGATCCACACTCACAGCAGACGAAGAGGATGTAGTCTGTAACATCAGAGTCCAGCCACACCTCGCAGACGTCTCACAGCCAGACCCAGAGCCCAGCCCACCATCACCCCGCTGTGCGGAGCTAAGGCCCGAGCCCACCAGTGACGGAGAGCCAGAGCCCACCACGACCGACGAGGCATCGCCAGAGAGAGCGACAGAGCTGAGGATCGCCCCGGTGTGAGAGCCGGCTACAGAGCTCGCCACGGGGAGAGCGCCATGGACAGGGAGAGCGCGGAGGGAAGCTCCGCCCGCTGCACCATGGCTGAGGGTGAGCTGAGCTCAATGGACTGTAATTGGGATATATATGCAGACATGCACCCTCTTCTCCCACCTTCGTCTAAACTCTCTGCCTGCCCTGAATTATCTATCTGCCCTGAACCGTCTGCCAATGGAACAGCGACCACGGAGGTCGTTCCCCTGCCCGCTACGCTCCCGGTGTTGGGAGTCGCTATCTGGTGTGTATGGGCAGCACACACCATCCCTGAAAAAACTGGGGCTCACAAATTCCCGCCCACCCTCCCTATCCTGCCTCCTCCTGTCAT
>NW_015540860.1:440142-496788 GCF_001515605.1 Sinocyclocheilus anshuiensis | reverse complement strand
TCCGCCACCACAGCGTCCTGGCAGCCCCTCTGCTCACCCTCAGCCCACCATCTGTGCGGTGGGACCGCCGCAGGTCTGCCAGTCTCTATCGGTGTCGTGGCTGGAGGATCCCTTGTCTTCGCCTCCAGCCTCTGAGTCCTGGACTCCGCCTCAGCCCTTCGACCCAGCGGCTCCACCATGGCTCCTAACTCCCTCCTCTCCGCCATGGCCCGTCAGTCCACTGGATCCTCCGGGCTCCCTCATCCCTCCGGCTCCGCCTTGGTCTGTCGTCGACCATCTGCCGCCTCGGGACTCCACTCCTCCGGCTGTGCCTCATCCCTCCGGCTCTGTCAGGCTCCACCTTCCCTCCGGCTCCACCTCGGTCCTCTGTCGCTCTGGCTCCACCGCGGCCTTCCGGATCCCTGCCTCCGCTTCGGTCGCCGGCGCCATCTGGTCCACCTTGGCCCTCCGGATCCTCCCTGTCGCCCTGGCTCATCGGCTCTCCGTCTCCGCCTCGGGCTCCTCCTCCACCTGCTCCACCGCCATCGGTTGGCCCCTTGGAGTAGAGGTCTGCACGGGCTTTAAAGTGAAGATCGAGAGATCTCCTAACCCGAGATCGTCTGACCCGACCCGAGCGACACAGTTAAATTTAGAGCCCGAACTCGACCCGAACCCGTAATCTTTTTTTATTTTTCCCACAACGAATAGCCAATTTTAAAAAATGCTGTATTTCACGATTGCATGCAACGGTCAGTAAGCAAATACATGTAAAGAAACAGAATCATTGAGGCTCGGCCAGTTCACAAGGCAAAAGAAAAAACACTTACCAGTTATGAAAGTTTATGAACATCAGGTGCAATGGTCACATAAATTCTGCAGAGTTTTTGAATGGTTGTATACGACAAGACGATAATTCTTCCATTGTGCAAATTATGGTCATTTTCGTCAGTTAAGGCTCGTTAGCATTCGGCCTGCTTTAAATCAGACACAGAGATGCAGTGCGGTAAGATCGCATTTATTTGAATTAATTAGGCTAATTATATCATTTATTTGAATTAGCGCGCACGCGCGAGAGAGAGAAAGATGAAATTGCGTGTGTGAACCTGCATCTGCGCGTCTCTCTCTACAAGCAGTTACTTCAAAAACAGCGATTTTACCCCCTCATTGCAGAGAAATATAACGTTGCGAGTCAGTAGCCTGTCGAAGCTATTTTACTAATAAAAGTTACCGTGCTGTGTTGTCGTGTGCAATAATGTGTGTGCGTGCGTCTATGAAAGCAGCGTAGCCTGCATATAGTTTTAGTTTAGCTATAAACCCGAGCCCGACCTGAACCCGAAGCTATTCATAAAAAATTAACCCAAACCCGACCCAAAACCTGAAAGTATTTCAGGACCCGTCGGGCTCGGGTCGAGTAGCAGACCTCTACCTTGGAGTCATCAGCCCTTCCTCCACCATGGCTACTCCCTCCGTCGGCTCCACCGTGGGCGGCCATCATGGCTGCGGCCTGGGTCCCGCCTGGCTCCTCCTGCTCCAAGTCCCTCCTGTCTCCGTCCTGGCTCCTCCCTCCGTCTGATCCGCCCTGGCTCCTACGCTTTCCTCCCTGGCTCCTTCCTCCATTGTCTCCACCCTGGACTCTGTTCGTCGTCCTTCTCCCGGGAGTCCATCCTCCCCCCAAACCTCCACCTGTACTGTTTTCCTGCCTTCCTGCCAGCCCGTTGCCATCCCCTCTCACCTTCCCACATCCACTCCTTTGTCCTCCTCCTAAGTCCCCCTCCCTTTCTCTCCACGGCGCGAGGTCGCGCCTTCCGGGAGGGGGGCGAACTGTCACAGTTATGGACTGGTTGCTGTGTATTCTCCCTCTTGTGCCCATATTTGGTTATGTTCCTGTTCCTGTTCTCATTATGTCATTATTAGTTTATCCTCCTCATCCTCCTCACCTGCCTGTCCCTCATCAAGCTCCCCTTTATTAAGTCAAGTCTGTGCATTCTGTGTTGTCCAGTATTGAAGTTGAGTTGTGCGTGTGTTACTGCCTACCTTCTGTGGATTCCTTATGTGTGGATTATATTAAAGATTATTCTTCTTCATCTTCGTCTTCGTCATGCATTTCTCACACCGCACCGTGACACATAGTCTAAAACAGGGATTTTAAAATTGGGGTCCAGGGTCCCTCAGGGGGCCAAAAGGTTTGCTAAGGTATTTATGGAAAAGTTTGTTCGGGGTGGGAGGTGGAGTTAAAAATAAATAAATGCATAAATAAAAGTAATAAAAATTTATTGTAATAAAATATTATGTAATATAATAGAAACTAAATATTTTACATATTTGTACTAAAATTGGCTATTTATACATTAAAATGTACACAGTTGCTGCTTTTTAAACTCCAGAATGGGGTCCCTCACATTTGGGTTTCAGTGTCATCTAAATGAATGAAAACCCCTGGTCTAAGAGACATAATTTTGGTCATAACTCTTTTTGCCTCTACAGTGTAGCTCTCTAATCTTATTTGTGGTTGCATATGTTCATATCTGCTGGCTTAACGGCAGTTTGACATAATGACAAAAACTAGTGTGACACCAATTATGAATATTTTCATTTTATGTGAACTGTCATTTGCTTAAAAATATGACATTGGGCTTTGTGAGAGAGGGATTCGAAAGATTTTTTTTGCTCTATCACGGCTGTTTTCATTTTAATATCGATAATCAAAACATCTTTAATTTGTGTCTATAGATTTCATCAAAGTGTATGCCAGGGCCATGTTGCCCTCAGTCACTGGCACATAGAAACCAAACACCATTCTTCAGCCATTCACACCAAATCAATTGGTATAGATTAAGTTCTTTTATTAAGGGTAATTCAATGTCCCCTCACACACACAACCGCACAGTGGCCTGGTCTCAATAGGGTCCAGGTGAGTGAGAAGCTGAATAATAAATAATTTGGGGTGGTGTGTAATCCATACCACTGCTAAAGTGAAAGGGGAAGGAAATGCCTGGAAAGGGGGAACAGAATAACACAGAGCTGTGAACTGGAGCTGGCGCTACCGGCACCGGCAGGGCTCATTTATCATATGAGCATGATTGAAAGTGTTCGGTGTGAGGTCAGTGCTTTTCCCTCTGTTTACAAGCGAGCACATGTGGTCATGAGGTGGCAACAGCGAATAAGATTGCTTCGGTGCTGTTTGAGGATCATGAAGCTGTAGAGCCACATTGTAGTCCATTGATTAAACTGAAAGAGAACTTTCTTTTGGCCTGCTTCACCCGTAACTGAATTGGCTGGCTGCAGTGCACTGTTTGGCCTCGCCTCTGTGAGTTTTAATCAGTCTGTGGTTCTGAATTTTAAGTCAGTGTAAGCCTAGAACCTGGAACAGCGATACACGCCGCCCTGAATTAAACAAGAAACATAAATTGGAAGAATGTAGACGGAATACTAAACGTAGTATCAGCGAGTGCAGTATAGGCTGGAGGGCCTCATGAATTAATGCTGATGTGTTTAGTGTATGAGAGTGAGAAGTGAGATACAGTAAAGATGCAACACACCGTTAATTGATATTAATGATGATATAATAGGCTTATTTCACACCCAGAACATGCACATGGCAAATAAACGCAGTAGATGCTCAATAATTGAACAAATTAATATTACAACTACATTATAAAATGCTTCTTTCCTAGCCCAGATGGTGGCACAGACATGGCACAAGGCCTGGAGATGTATGACTGAAGCTTCATCAGCCATGTGTCGCTAATTATGATAAATATGTTACTGTACTTAGATCAAACAAAGCGATTGTGTCATATTTTCAAGTTACAGCAAAATCTCCTTCGTCTGTAGTCTTTTAATGTAGGAGGACCGACCTGCCGGCTGTTAGAAGTAGATGAGAAATGGTGCGTGTTCTCTATTGACTCTAACCTGTCCCTGTAGACCCTTTATCAACAGACCTGCGCGTACAGCTGGGCAGAGCCAGCATGCCAAAAGCATTATTGAAACAGGTTTTTTTTAGTGTGCCATTCAATAAACAGTGTTCCTCAGAGAGGCACCGTTTGCTTTGCATCAAACATGCATAGAGTTCAAACCAATATACACATTTTGTATCATGCATGTATATGTAGATTCTTCATGCATGTAAATATGTGTGCTCTGACATATTTGTGATCAAATATGAATTACTTTAGAGGTACACTAATATTAAACTCTGTGTGATCTATCTATCTATCTATCTATATATATATATATATATAGATATAGATAGATAGCTAGATATAGATATAGATAGATATAGATACTACCTGATGACCAAATGTGTTATTTTTAATATAAAAAAGGCTTCCTGCGTCAAAATAAAAGTTCAAATAAAAGTTTGAACATCTTAAAATTAAGAAATTAAGACTGCCATAAATATTAGTATTGTAATTTTACAGTTGTAATGTAAAATAAAATAATTATTATGTAACATTATTTTTAGTTATCATACTGACATTTTTGCTAAACACTCTTTTTTATTTTAGTGGAATATTACAATAGTAATATTTCTTATTTTGTTTGAATTTAGTAATTTTTTAATTGATTTAATAATAATAATAATAATAATAATAATTATCATCATTATTATTTTTGAAATATTGTATTACTAGTATATTATTATTTTAAAGCTAAGTTGATACATAATCACAAAATTTTGGCCAAAAAAAAAGCCCTACAAATAGGCACAGCAAGCATTAAAAGCACTTTTGAAACTTCAATTGCAATTATTATCAGAAAAATTGCAATTCGATTTTTCCCTAAATCATGCAGTATTATTTAGGCATCAAAACATTATAATGTGTAATATGAAAAATGGATATTCATTTTGAGAATCTCTAAATATTAAATTATTATTATTGTTAAATTATTAGTGTTAATACAGATTCATTTTAAAGGGATAGTTCGCCCAAAATTAAAATTGTGTCATTAATTACTCACCCTCATGTCTTTACAACCCCTTAAGACCTTCGTTCATCTTCAGAACACAAATTAAGATATTTTTGATGATATCCGAGAGCTTTCTGACCCTGCACAGACAGCAACGTAACTGACACATTCAAGGCCCAGAAAGGTACTTAGGACATCTTTAAAATAGTCCATGTGACATCAGTGATTCAACTGTAATTTTATGAAGCTATACGAGATTACTTTTTGTGAGAATTACTTTTTTCAACCAATTCTTCTCTTCTGTGTCAGTCTTCGAAGCGTGTTCATGAGAGTACCACGACGCATGCGTAGGACGTCTGATGTAGAACGTCCATCTCTCTTAGTTCATCATATTACGTCCGCTATAACATGCAATAAAAATAATAAGGACTCTCATCAAGCCGTCAGACCAAAAACGAAACAAACGGAAACACCATAAATTGATGGTTTAAATTTATTTAAGAGATGAGAAAAGACAGTCACTGACTGGTACTGAGCTTCAGAGAGACCCAAGGCCCAAAACAACAAACAAAATCAGTCTAGATAATAAATGAATATAATTAACCTAACAAAATAAATAAATAAAATAAAAATACAAAGAACCTTACCTAACTACTCTTAACAAAAACAGAGAGAACGAATTCAAACAAAAAGGCAGGTCTCTCCTACATTGACCACATAAGTATGAAACAACTTCAAGAAACACTAACAGAGGTCTTTGGTGTGGCGGCTGACAGAGAGTCTAGAACAGTGCGACCGGCCCAAAGTTGTGCCAACTCACTTCTGGATGGAGGAAAAGGCACTTTAAAAGGACGGCCAGCTGAGCATCCAATAACCGCGCATACGCCAGGCGGCACCACAATTAGCAAATCAGCGGCAAATCAATCTCGTAGCTTCATAACATTACGGTTGAACCACTGATGTTACATGGACTATTTTAATGATGTCCTTACTACCTTTCTGGGCCTTGAACATGTCAGTTGCATTGCTATCTATTCAGGGTCAGAAAGCTCTCAGATTTCATCAAAAATATCTTAATTTGTGTTCCGAAGATAAACGCAGGTCTTGCAGGTTTGGTAAATAAAGGGTTAGTTCACCCAAAAATGAAAATTAGTTCATGTTTTACTCACCCTCAAGGCATCCTAGGTGTATATGACTTTCCTCTTTCAGACGAATCCAATTGGAGTTATATTAAAAATATTCCTTGCTCTTCCAAGCTTTATAATGGCATGGGTGGGTGTTTTTGTTCAACAGTCCAAAAGTAGTCAAATAAAGCGCACACATCCATAATAAAACGTGCCTCACACGGCTCCGGGCAGTGAATAAAGACCTCCTGTAGCAAATCGATGTGTTTTTGTAAGAAAAATATCCATATTTAAAACGTTATAAACACTTTTCTTTCACTTCTGCTAAGTGTCGTAGGCGGAAGCTGTCCCGGGAGAAAACGCAGGACGTAGGCATAGCGCACCTCTCATGAACGCATCGATTTGCTACAGGAGGCCTTTATTCACCCCCCGGAGCCGTGTGAGGCACGTTTTAATATGGATGGATGCGCTTTATTTGACTACTTTTGGACTGTTGAACAAAAGCACCTGCCCATGCCATTATAAAGCTTGGAAGAGCAAGGAACATTTTTTATATAACTCCGATTGGATTCTTATGAAAGAAAGTCATATACACCTAGGATGTCTTGAGGGTAAGTAAAACATGGACTAATTTTCATTTTTGGGTGAACTATCCCTTTAAGTGAGTCTTATGATGGCAAATGTAATCTATATGTAAAACTATGAAAAAAAAATTGTATACAGTATATAATTAAATATCCAACAATAGCCAATATAATTAATAAATTAATAATCTACTACCAGCCCTTAAATCCATTTAGTACTGATATATTGTGGCTCTCTAAAGACACTGAAGTGAAAATGCTGGAGGACTTATGCATGCACAAATGGATGAAATCGCTTGGAGCCATTTGTGCATACAAACAAGGTACACTGCCCAGAACAATTGCTTTCACTGCCCCCCACTGTTCCCTGCAGTGACACACACTCATTCACACGCTCACACACACACACTGTAATAAATAGATGTGCTCCCCTAGAAGACCTGCCACCCTGCCCAGACATGCATATGGAGCTACCTTCCACCCACTCACAGATGCACCAGCTCCATAAAGCACAGAGAAGCATGCGCTTTCTCTTTTTCCTCACTTCGCCGCCACAGAGACACGCAGCCACAAATAGCATCCCAGCAACTTCATGCACCGAGGCTACACAACGCACCTCCTGCTGACTATCAAGGGTTACTGTAGACATGCTCGTCCACTATTACAAGAGCGGAGGAACGTCAAGACGGATCCTCTCTGAAAAGGTCATTACTCCCTTTGTGTGGAATCACGGATGAGGCATTTCTCCGGAGGCAGGGGCACGCCGAGGCATCCGAATGTTTGAATTTCATGAAAGAGGAGAGGAAGCTTTGAAATCAATCCCCTTTCTTGTCCCTTTGTCCCCATCTGTGTGCCTCTAAATCTTCACCTTGGGAACAGCAGAGCCTGTTTTCTCTGTTTTCCGTCCAACTTTTCAATCAGCCTCTCATTTAGGCCGACAAAACAATGCCAGACATCTCACAATCCAATCAATCAGCGATCAGTTAGGATCAGGTCTTCTGAGATTCCAAGTCCACCATCAGGATTTAGAAGCTTTCAGTGTCGATTAATTTCGTCTAATCCTGAAGGACGGAGACAGAGTGAAATAGACTTGTGCTATATAACTGAGCGAATGTTTCGTAAGGGGATTTTACAGGTTGCTAAATCCATTTGGAATCCAAAACGCTGCCATTGTTTTTCCTGGGAAACTGATTCTACGTATAAGTGCTTTTCCCTTGAAGTTTTCGCTATTAAATGTTTAATCTCAGAAAGGAGATTTTTTGCTTTATTTTTATATACATTATAGGGGTTGGGCAGTCCTGAGCTGGGATGATTGATGGAGCAGCATGCTTGTGGTAGATCAGAGGGATTATATAAGAGACGGGATGTAACAAGGCAAAACTCACATTCTGCATTTGATATTTAGAGAAACACCGTGTCGCTCTCATGTGGTAACAGATCCTGGGTACAGAGAGAACAGAGTGTCAGAGAGAGGAACCGGGGAAATGATGTACAGGAAAAGAGACAGTGAGGTTGTTTTTAAGCAATACAGAAATGAGTGGAGAGGAGCGAGGAGGAGAAGATGGAGAGATATGGTATCTGACATCAGGCGTGGGAGGACAGGAAGCGAGTATGGGAAGGGAGAGATTGACAGCAAAAGATATTGAGTGGGAAAGGCAGATGGAGTTGGAGCAGGTATCAGGAGGAATTAAGGAGAGGGAAATAGATCGCGGAAGATGGAGAGATTATGCGTTACTTTCAGCTTTATTTTGTGAGTGCGAGTTCGTCTCTGCGGAAAGAAGGTGAGCGTAGTGTATCATTTACAGTACAGAGACTGACGGCAGGGATCGAGGAGCAGCAGGTGTGTGAGCTGATTGCGGGATCTTTCTCTCTGTCTCTCTGTCTCAGGGGAGAATGTGCACAGGGTGGTCTCAGCTAAAAATAAACTCCTACATGTCTGTGGGACTCATTCTGGAGCTTGAGGGCCCATCATTGAAAGCTGCAACAAGTCAGGACTAGATGCCAATCAGAGCGAATAGTGATAGACTGGTTTATCAGGCAGGCCAGCTTTTAGCTAATTTGAAGAAAAACTTGGCTGATACTCATGCCAGCTCATGCCGATTAACACCAATCCTCAATATCTGGAAATTAATTTTTTAGACAATCAATAAACAACCTTTAGCAACTGAATAAATGTAATAGGTCTGCAAATAGATTCACTAAATCAATATCAATGATTTGCGATTTGATGTTCAAATACATCTTTTTTGAGCTTCAGTAATATTAAAATTCTTAATGAAATTATAGTCAATATTGCTGATATTTAGTCCAACAGCACTGAGACTTGTATTTTTTTTTTAATAGTTGAGATTTTTTAGTGAATCTTTGTGCAAGTTACATTGTTATGCCAATAGGTGGCAATGTGACAATCTTAATGTGTGAGTCAGTAAAGTGATTCAAAAATACTGAATCATTCAAAAAAATTAAACAGATGTATTATGAGTCATTTAATCATTCACTCAACCAATTCATTCCAAAAATGCTGAATCTTTCAGAAACAAAACGAGTTTTATGAATGAGTAATTGAATCATTCACTCAAGTGATTTGTTCAAAAACTTGGAATCATTTGGATAGAAATACCCCTTCTGATTGCTCGGATACATGCTGTGAATGTTTGCAACTATTTCTGTTTTTGGGGTATTAAAAAGCAATATTATGTCTAAAATGTAAGCTTCCCAATATTAACTTATTGTTTTTCAGCCTTACTTAAAATAAAACCACACTGGCATGTTGGTCTGAATATTAGCTTGTTATCTTGCTTGTGTGATGTTGCGTACGTACAGGCAGCGGCCATTAAAAACCTCATACTGATGATTAATAACCAGTCCGTATGTGGTTTTATCCCTTGATCACTTGTATCCTTAAAAATTGTTAGCAAGCTCTTATATAACAGTTGGAGTAATAGTTTTCTGTTGTTTAGTTAGTTGCGCGTGTTTATGTGGAGGGTGGTGAATATCTCTTGCGTGATCTGAGGAAGCACTTACTGTATATCACAGAGCCCTTGACTTGTACTGAATAATTGATTCATCTAGCAGCATCCCTTCCTCACTTTCTCTCTCTCTCACTCTTTCTCAGTGTTTAAGGTGGAAGTCATAACAGCTCTTTGAAGACCGAAGCCTTCAGGCTTGTCTTGAGTCAAAGGGGCTGTGGTGCGTTAAGGTGGAACATAAAAGCCGACCTTATACTACGAGATACAGCACTATGACTGGTAAAGCCTGGCGGAGTAGAGCTCTTTATCATCTCCCCACTCCACTATTATTTGCCCTCCTCTGTCCATCTTTAGGTTTTTTGTATTACAAATACAAAAAAAATGTCACATGGTTACTTAAGGGCTGGCGTTTCCTCTCAAGGACATGTTTGATGGAAGGAGATGATCATGACCTTTAATTCCACATGCTCAAGCATCAGGTTCGCCACGCATGATTACATTTGATGTTACATTTTACAGTAAGGCCAACAGTGACCACCCACTTATTCATCCAGCCATAATATAGTATCGCTAAGGTAAGGATCTATTCATATGAAGCACATTTTTGCATCCCACTGTGCTGCTTTTCCATTTTTTCCAGTGTGTACAGTACATAGACTAGACAGATGTGTTTGACCGTTATGCTCTCATCTTTTACTGTGTCTTGCGCATGACCCGGCGTCCTAAAAATACAATGGTTCCGTTAAAAGAAGTTCACCTTTAAAAAGACACGTCTCTAGAGTTACCTTGAGTTTCTTTATTTCCAGTGCCCTGTGTCTCATATATTTGTGTTCCACTGCTCTGCTTTTATTGGTAAACTTGTGTTTGACTGTTGAACTTGCATCTTGCGTCTTTTGCAGCGTCTTGCTCATGCTCACAGCTTTCTGAAAATTCAGCGCTCCAGATAAAAGAAGTTCAATGCACCTCTAGACCTTTTGGGGAGTGTTTTTGTTTCCCTGCCCTGCTATTCCTTTAGTTTTCTATGTGACTTGTGCTAGATGGATGTGTTTGACCATTGTGCTCATGTCTTGTGTCTTTTGCAGCAGAAATGTTTTTAGAACTCTGTGTTCAGTTAAAAGTTAAAGCATCTCTAGACCTTGCTTTTTTCATGTGACTACCCAGTGTCTCGCATTTTGTGTACCACTGCGGAGGTTTTCCAACTGGTTTGCTATGTAAACACAAATGCTAAATAGACGTGTTTGACCACTGCGTTTGTGTCTCACGTCTTTTGCAGCGTCTTGTGCATGACACTGTTCTAAAAATGCATCGCTCAAGTTGAAAGAAATTCAGTTTCTCTAGACCTTGTGTTTTTGTCCATTTCAGTGTAAGAATGTAAAGAAACTCAGGTCCTGCACGAACTATAAAGTTACAGGAGTGACACTGCATTTAAATATGGAAGTGAATCCCCCTAAATTATGGTTTTGTGTGTGTATGAAACAGAACTTACTCCCCAAAAAATGTACATAAACATAGCAATGCTCTCATTGATTTAGTATTGACTATTTTTGACAGAAGTGTTGCCATGTCTTATAAGCATCTTTGGGCTTTGGGCTCATAAAATAATCCAGTTTATGAAGTTAATAGGCAGCAGGCGCGAGTCTGGCAACACAAATAAGTCAAGTCTCATACCTCTTTCCCTATGATTTTCTTGCACCGTGCATGCAAAATAAAGATACACATAAAGACATCATAAACAACTAGTTGTTCAGTTTGAATCCATACTCACTGCATGTAATTTTGTAAATGCGGTTTTCACTACCTGAATTTTTTGGGAGTTAATTTGCATTGAAGAATGCGTTTGTCACTCCTGTAAATTACTCAACTGTGTGTATAGACAAAGATTAAGCTCTAAAAGGTCAAATGACAACCGAATTCAGCTGCAGTGTGTACTGTATTGACGTGACGTGACATGTGGCCAAGTATGGTGACCCATACTCGGAATTAGTGCTCTGCATTTATCCCATCCAAAGTGCACACACACAGCAGTGAACACACACAAACCGTGAACACACACCCGGAGCAGTGGGCAGCCATTTATGCTGCGGCGCCCGGGGAGCAGTTGGGGGTTCGGTGCCTTGCTCAAGGGCACCTCAGTCGTGGTATTGAAGGTGGAAGAGAGAGCACTGTACATTCACTCCCCCACCTACAATCCCTGCTGGTACGAGACTCGAACCCGCAACCTTTGGGTTATGAGTCCGACTCTCTAACCATTAGGCCACGACTTCCTCTGATACAGTATGGTCACACAGTGCTTCATAGTAGTGGGTGGGCGTTTCCATGGTAACAGCGACCTGTCTGATTGATGGAGATCTTTTAAGAATTATGGGTAATGTAGTTTTTCCACTAGGAAATTGGATATTAAATGTGATGAAAAAAAGAACTCATGGTAGCTCAGTAAATTTCTTAGTTTGTATTGTAGGTCAATCAGTTTCTCTTTGTGCTTTCGTAACGCTACTATTTCCTTCTATACAACAATGTTGGACCAAGGAACGCTGATGATAAAAATGTTATAATTGGTTATATCATCAGAGAAAATAAAAGGAAACATCTCGCATGCTCTTAGACTTAACTGTCATTCTGCTCATGGAAGCAGACTCAAGGGCAGAGAGTGTTATGCATGTTTGATGGTGTTTTAATGGAGCACACGGTCTTATCCAGCGGGTCCTCCTTCCCAGCACGCGTGTGGCTCTACTCTCATTAATTATGTAGATTTACCCAGCATTTAATCTATATGTGGTCAATACTATGCAATGGTTACAACAGGAGGTTAAAGAGCACTATCTTAGGTTTTTGTTCAGAATAGCATACTACTGTACTACTTTTACTATTTTTGCAGTGTGCACAGTATGCTAATGTTTTGTGTGCTTACAATACCCTTATGCATAAGCAAAAATGTGCAGTAAACAACAGTATTTGATTGACATTCGCTCGACTTCACCTTCCATTTTCAGTGTAACTGAATCAGAATTATCAACCATGCATTCATAATGAATTCACATACTATTTTTAAAAAATAGTAGGCTGTACTGTATATACTGCACAATATTCAGTACCCTATTCTAAACATACAATTTGTGGTGGATTGCATCTTTTACATTTACTAAAATAATTTGCCTCCAAGGTATTCCCTGGGAATCAAACCCTTGACCTTGGTGTTGCTAGAGCCATGCTTTACTGTTTGAGCTACAGAAACACTGTTTTTAAATGTGTCTGTGTATTTGTGTGTGGGATTCTGAGGTTGTTCAGTTCATGTTTTTTAATGGTGACTCTGTACCTGATCTAATGCAGGAATCTTCCCTTTCCTCTGAATAAAAGGGTCTCCCTCAGGCTTTAATTATACAGTCCTGCCTCTGTCTGCTTCCCTGTCATTAAATGCTAAACAAGGACATGCTTTCTGTATTTGTAAATATGTTGAATGAAGGAGTGACTGGAATGTGTGTGTAGTTGTTGAGTGAAAGTGTAAAGGATGAATACATGTTTATGTTTAAATTAGCTGGATTTGTTTGTTGATGATTTGGCATGATCTTGGATTGTTTGGTTCTTCAAAGCTCATCCCGGAGTTGCTGTCATAGCAACAGGTCCTTAAACTTAAACCTGATCGGGGGCAGGTTTATTTAATGTAAACAGGATTAGATTACATCTTTTTAAGCAGAATTGATGCTTAAAATCTGTCCGCTACCACCGCTACGTTATTACAAGAGTACCCTATTAATCCAGGGACAATAATTTTAAATAATAATCATTTAAAAATTAATTTAAAGATAATATAATAATGTTGTGTAGTCTTTAATACTATAGACACAGCCAGTTTTACTCACTGAAAGATTTATTCGTCATAAAATTATTACTTCATAATTGTATTCAAGTCTTACACACATGCTATACAGATAATGTAGAGTCGTGCATTAATTTGAGTGATGACAGATATTATGGGAGTTGCTTGACGGAGCGCAGGAGATGCAGATAACATGATCTTCACCCTTAAGAAACTTTAATTAATGCTGTCACGTAACAAATCTGTTCAAATATAAAAATTAAATGAATTGCTAATTACTACATTGAAATAAAAATGTAAAGCCTGTGCAAAATTTAGAAATCGTGAATATAAATAATTGGGAATCATGTAAAGAATTTAAATAAAATACAAACAGTGCACATTTCTGTTATCTATTATAACATTTATGTAGTTTTGTTCGCTTGGCTGTTTCCTTATAAAAGTAAAAAAATTGGTCAAGTTTTTCGTCAGGTGTCTTTTTTAATTATATGATGTCATTACGTTGCTGTCTTGCCGCCAGCCAATCGCTGCACTGCTGATCGTGGTTTCGAGTATCGATACATCCCCTTTTAAACCAACCCATGAACGCGCCATTATCTCAGATAACTCATACTAATCCTCAACAACAGGTGCGTTCGAAGAACCGAATTAGCCAGATCTTGATTAGCGCGATGATATCATCTTGGATGTGCCATTTTCATCTCGGATGTAATAAGCCACGTACGAATGCTGCGTTCAAGTCCTCCTGGGACGTTCGTACTTACGAGTTGACAATCGTAATTACGACGTTGGGTGCGTTCAAGTCAGTTTAGTCGGCACAAGATGGCGGTGTACCTTCTTTTAATAAATTACAAGAAAATACAACAGGGTCTGTTAACTCTGCTTATAGAAAATGAAGAGCAAAGAATTCGCATCAGGTGTGTTTTGCGTTTTTAATATTTTTAAAAAGTAATTTATGAAGCCATCTGTATTGCATAAAAACTTGTTATTAATTGTTATATTACAATCCTGCCACATTCAAAAAGCTTATTTTTTGTAAATAAAAAGCCTGACAATGTCACTGCTTAATACCTATAAGTATTGTGATTTATGTTTTACTTTGGCAATCTTTATAGGACAACTAAACTATCAATTTAAACAAAAATTTACCGTCAACTACAGATGTTGCATCCATCGATTCCGCCATGTTTCTCATTGACACGCCCCCAACTCAGAAACTCGGGGCTTAAAGAAAATGTCGAGTTTCCCACTCGTAATAACGACTTTGTGGTGGCGTTCATGTGCATTCAACTCGTAAATACGATCTATCCGACATGACTTGGAACGCACCAGAAGAACGGGCCCCAGGTGTGCAACTTGCAGCCATGTTGGTAGGTTGTTGTGGGTGGTTCCCAGCACAGTGCTATTAATGTTGTTTTGTTTATGAATGAATTAGAGCTCTTGAATTAATCTTTTAAGAGAATATTTTTGTTCACTCCCATGCACTGACTCATGCTAGTAGTGAGAGCAAATAGCATTCGAGTGCAAAAGAGCATTTCATTTAACAAATATGCTGCCAAATATGCAAAATAACAACATATGCCACCATAAATCAACAAGTTGCTGTTGATCTTGTTCAAGAATGGAAATTATGTCAATCATGAACCAGCTGAATTGGGTTTCCCAAAAAAACTTTTTTTTATTAGTGTGAAGAATTCTTTATAATCTAAAGAATATTTTTGACTATAAAGAACCTGTTGTCCAATGAAAAGTTTTCCATGGATGTTAAAGGTTCTTTACTGAACTATATAGATGCCAGTAAAGGTGGTGCTTATGGTGCTTAAAGGATTAGTTCACTTCCAGAATTAAAAATTCCTGATAATTTACTCACCCTGTCATCCAAGATGTTCATGTCTCTTTTTCTTAAGTCGAAAATTAATTAAGGTTTTTGAGGAAAACATTGCAGGATTTTTCTCCATGTAGTGGACTAAACAGTACCCAACCGTTTGAAGGTCCAAATTGCAGTTTCAATGCAGCTTCAAAGGGCTCTACGTGATCCCATCTGAGGAATCTAGTGAAACGATTGGTTATTTTCCAAAAAATAAATAAATAAAATAAATAAAAATTTCTATACTTTTTAACCACAAATCCTCGTCTTGCACTAGCTCTGCGATGCGCATCCACAACTTCACGCATTACGTAATTACGTTGGAAAAGTCATGCGTGCTTAATTCATTGTCTGTGTACTTCAGTTCAAAAAGTTAGGGTAGGGTGAAAAACTCTCTCATTTTCTCCTCCATCTTCAAAATCGTCTGACGTTTTACTTTTTTTTTTTTTTTAAAGGCTTTTGACTTTCTTTGCACGTTCGCTTTGTAAGTCGAGCTAGTGCAAGATGAGCATTTGTGGTTAAAAAGCATATAGAATTTTATTTTTTTTTAAGAAAATTACCGATCATTTCGCTAGATAAGACCCTTATTCCTCGGCTGGGATCGTGTAGAGCCCTTTGAAGCCACACTGAAACTGCAATATGGACCTTCAACCCGTTGGCCGCCATTGAAGTCAACTATATGGAGAAAAATCCTGGAATGTTTTCCTCAAAAACCTTAATTTCTTTTCAACTGAAGAAAGAAAGACATGAACATCTTGGATGACATGGGGTGAGTTGATCATCAGGAAATTTTTATTCTTGAAATGAACTAATCCTTTAAAAACTCCTTTATCTCAGTCTTTGAAATATACTGAGGTTGTGCTCTGAGTAATGCTGTGTGTGTTGCTATGTGGTCGCTTGGATGTTGTTAGGTTGTCGCTTATTGGGTAAGTCAAATGTGCCTGTATGACTATATTCTGATCCGTAGTGGAGACTTAATGGGATTTTTTTTCTCATTTTGGTTTCCCTTTTTTTGTCACACAAGAGGTAAGAATGAACAAAGACAAGCATATTAAAATGCATTAAAGGGGTCCTATTATGCTTTTTCACCTTTTTCAACTTTAGTTAGTCTGTAATGTTGCTGTTTGAGCATAAAAAAGATCTGCAAAGACAGCACACACTGGCCCAGCTAACCAATCACAGCACATTTCGTATTTCAGAAGGCGGGCCTTCATTTGATTCAGGAACTATTCGAGCCGTTCATGCCAGACTGGGGAGAGAGGTGTTGTAATAATGTAAAATATGTGAAAAATAATGTGTTTTTCGAACAACCTAGTATGAGTGCCTGTTCTAGTACACCCCCAAAACAAAATCAAGACTTTGTAAAAGAGCATAATAGGACCCCTTTAAATGGCTGTTACATTTCACTTGAAAAGAGGATGAATGTTCTCAAATAAAGGCACAATAGAGGAGTAAAGCACATAGTGAACTTCACACATTGCCTTTCTGTTTGCTTTAGTCTGCATTAAATTAGCTTTTGATGAATTTGTGAATTTATTTTATTCCTCCACCTGTGTCATTGAGTCTTTTCGCTCACTGTTGCTCTTTCTTTCTCATTCCTCTCTCCTTTTCTCCCCCTGCTCTTTTTTCACTCTGTATCTTTCTTTCTCTCATCCCCGATGAGATGCACAGAAATAGCTATGCAAATTTTCCCCTTCCAAAATGGTTTCATATCATCTCTATATCTTTCAATAACCCTCCATTCTCTCAGTCATTTCCCCCTTCATCTGTTTTCTTCACTCCTCCGCTCTGTCTTCCCTTTCTTTTATTGTATTTCTGTCCTCATTATGCTAACTGGCGTCAGTGTATCTAAGAACAAAATCCAGCGGTGGATTTTTTCCCCTTATTTTACTCTATATCTGTTATGCTGCTCCTCTCTCTCTTTCTCTCACTCTATCTCTCCTTTTCTATTTATATCTCAGCGTGGTGGGAGTGTTTGGTAAGAACGTTTACACTACTCTATTTGCCTCCCCTCTAAAAAAAATGGATCCTCCTCTCCTGCTTCTTTCATCTCGTCCTCTCGTTTGCAATGGGGCGTATTCTGCATTCCGTCTGTTTCCGGTGGTCGACGGCACCCTCAAATGCTGCTAGATCAATAACCGGTGTGGAATTAAAGCGTGCGTGTGTTTGTGTGCAAACATGTACCCATACGCATGCCTGTGCTTGACAGCGAGTGTGAACTGTGTGTGTGTGTGTGTGGGGAGATGAAGAGCAAGGCAGACAGTGTTGGGTCAATTAGAGGGATCGAGAGAGATTATCATTGGCAAGTAGTATTACGATTATCCCTCGACTGAGGCATCATGGGAAGGTTTGGGAAAAAATGAACTGAGCGGATAGAGCTACTAAAAGCTCTGAATGGCCCACACATTTTTTTTATGCGTTCACTTCTCTTGACAATTTGTCTCCTGTCAAATTTGCATGAGCTTTATTTGCGTGACTGCGTGGTTGCAAAATGTTGCAAAAGCATAATAATAACCATTACAAGGCGGCTTTTTCAGTATTCACAAATACATTCACAGTGATTTTAATGGACACTATTTTTTGATTATTAGGTTTCCCAAAGACTGTCATCAGACTTGTTTTTTGATCCTACATTATGAGAGATTAATAAGTTTATTTCCATGAATCAGTCAGATTCAAAGCTTTGATACTTTTGCATCATCTCTTGTTCATGGAAGTCTTAAAGTGGCATATTTAAATTTTTAAAATGTTTTGGTAAATATAAATATTGTTTATATAAATATTGCTGTTTATTGATATATTAGTGAATTTAAAATGAAACGATTTATGTTTCATCCCTCTTTTCATAGTCAGAAACTAAACAAATGGCTTTGCTTTTACTACCTTTTAAATTCCTAGACACACTCATGGACATCAAAAAAAAAAAACATTATACAGTGTGTGTGTGTGTAGTGATATACACTATCATTCAAAAGTTTTGGTCAGTAAGATTTTTTTTTTTTTAAGAAAGGAATAGTTTTATTCAGCAAGGATACATTAAATTAATCAAAAGTGATGTTTATAATGTAATACATTTTTTTATTTTAAATAATGTTCGTTTGAACTTTTTATTCATCAAAGAAATCTGATGAAAATATTAAGAGGGGCAACTGTTTTATCTATAATGTAATGTATATGCAATGATAATAAAAATTTATTGTTTCTTGACCAGCAAATCAGCATATTGGAATAATTTCTGAATAATGTGATAATAATGTGACACTGAAGACTGGAGTAATGATGCTGAAAATTCAGCTTTACCATCACAGGAATAAATAAAATTTTAAAAATATATTATTTATATATAAGTTCAATTGTAATATTATTCCCCAAAATTACTGTTTTGATCTGCATGAGGACTTGTTTCAAACATTAAAAAATCTTACTGACCCCAAACTTTTGAATGTATGTATGATCAAATTCTGTAAATATTGATATTGAGGAATTTTGGTTATATCAACAAGCTCTAGTGCACAAAATTGCAAAAGAAAGAACAAAGTTGACACATTTGCATGTTGTCTGTTAGATTGGCTTTCTCACTAGATGAGAAAGGTCTGAATCGTATTATGTGTTAATTCAGCAGAACAAATGTGATGCAAATGTGTCTCTTTATTCTAATTGAAAGTCATTCAAATACTTAATTTGCCATTTTTATCAGAAACCCAGTCATTAATCCTGACGACACTTTTAATTCCGTCTTCTTAGACTTTATGTGGCGAGAGCAGCGGCTCTTCCATTTTTAATTTAGCCGATTACGCTCACTGTCAGGATTGAACGGCCCCTCTTTTCCAGCGTCTCATCGCAGCGGCTGACTGATGTGTCATTTTCTTTGACAGTCTCTCTTTCACCTGGTATTTAGCTCCGCTTCTAGCAATTGTGTTTCGACCCGGCTCATGCTGCTCAGCATTTACTGTGTGGTCTAAACCAACCTCTCCCTGAGAGCCAAATCAATGTCTGTGTTTATATCTATAAAAGCCCTCTCAGGATGAAGACGGGCTTCTTTGTGAGTTTATGAAGAGTGAGGCAGCTCTCCAACCTCTACCTGCCATGCTTTTGTGTGTGCATGTAAAAGAGGCTTTTGTTCTACCGTTTCCTGCTCTCTGCCGATCTTTTATTGATGGGGTTTTTATAGAGTTAGAGTCTGAATAATTGAGTGCCGAAAGACGAACGAGCGGTGCGCTACTGTGCACGAACGAGGTGAAGTACAGTATGTGTCGGGGGATTCCTTTAGTAAACAAGACCCGTCCTGGTTTTATAAAGCGTGATGGTGACAGCTGTTTCACCATGAGGTAATCACTAGAGGCAGGAGTTAAATTGGATGGGAATAATCCGGAACCACTTCCACCACCAAATTACATTTATTGTCATTTTATTTATCCATTCCGTATGTGTTTGCTCCAGTCCAGGTTTTGTTGGTTCCAATACATGTGATCCTGCAATGAGCTGAAATATCTCACAGGGGCTTTGAAATGCCACATTTTCCCATTCAGTTGTTAAAAAGTTCATATTTCTCCTCACTTGCTCTCTTTCTTCACCTAGCAAAGGTCATCCGAGAATAAAACAGTGTGTTCAGTATTATATAGCCCAATTACAGGCTCGTCTGGTTACTATTCTGCCATAAGAAATGTTCTTTAGTGGTGAATGCACATTGCTGTTTAATTCAGTTTACTCTGCTATTATGTGAAGTGTGAACATACTCAAAAGTTTGGGGTTTGTAAGACCTTTTGAATGATTTTGTAAGTCTCTTATGCTCCCAAAGGCTGCATTTATTTGATAAAAAAAACAGTAATATTGTAAAATATTCTTGAAATTTAGAGTGATTGTTTTCTATTGTAATATATGCAATTTATTCCTGTGACGGCAAAGCTGAATTTTCATTCAGTGTCACATGATCCTACAGAAATCATATATGGTGATTTGCTTCTCATTTATTAATTTCAATGTTATAGATTTCCAGTGTCATTCCCTTGCAGTTATTTTACCTGTACAAAATAGTTCTTTATGCTTGATATTGCAGACTGATATTTCTTATGTTATTTTAATGTATTTTTGCAATCATAACTGGTTTAGTGCAAGAGGTTTACTGTATACTGCAGCTTCTAGTTATTTAGTGGCTAATGAATCGGATGTCTTGCACATTCACAGAAAATAGCTTTCTGCTGCAGCACAATGCGATAATGGTAATGTATTGTATGAATTGGTTCAGAGCCAGGGCCGGCGCTAGTGAGGGCCCGCAATCTTTTCAACCAAGGTGGATTGAGAGAACATTACCTTTGAGTCTTGACTGATAAGGGGACGTCCCACAGGGGCCCTTTGCTGCCTGATCACAGTTACAGTATTGTAACATGACCTGAGATGTAGATAAGATTTTCTGACATGAATCAAACTACAGAGTAATGCTGAGTGATTTTACAGTATTTAAATACGTAGGATTTTGTTTTACAGTAATTTGTTTTTTAAATGTCTTTTTGCAGTTCTCATTCTTTTAAAGGGTTAGTTCACCCAAAACTGAAAATTGCCCCAAGATTTACTCACCCTCAAGCCATCCTAGGTGTATATGACTTTCTTCTTTCAGATGAATACAATCAAAGTTATATTGAAAAATGTCCTGGCTCTGAAAACAACTGGTTTTCATTACTTGTTGAGATGCTGAAATGAACCTTGGTTGGAGTTGGTATTAATCGAAAAATGCAATGGAGGAAGGCTGTGCAAGAAGGAGACATAAATTGAACTATAGTGTAACCATACTTTCTGCCGAAATACCATAGTGCATTTATTGTTACTACTCCTATAAAAAAAAAAAAAAAAATTCATATGGAATCAACTGTCCAACTTTATGACGATTGTGGCTAGTACCAAGTTACCAGTTTTATTGTAATAATAACAGGTATTTTTGGCAGAAATTATGGTTGCTGTGATACAGTTTTGTCATTGTTAGTGAAAACGTAGCTCAACGCACCATTTTATTCCAGTTTGAAATGTTACAGTCTCATATAACAGTCTCAGATGTTAAAAATGCTGGAAATTTGCCTCTATATCTCATTTTGAATTTATAATAAGAACTCCTAGTTCTTATTATGTGACAATGACGGGATTCTAAGAAAGAGTGATATAATCTCTAATGACATAATTTCGGATTATGTCATAATCTGCCAGTGCTCTGTTATGATGTCAGTGTGGCTGATGGCAGGGCACATGATATTTTTGATATGGTTTTAGTATTTTGGCAGCAGGCTAAGGTTTAGATTCAGAGGTTAATATGAAACCTTTCTATGTTTTCCATATGTGCAACATGCTGCATGATAATTTATCATTTTGTGTGACGTATGGCACCTTTTTCCCGAAATAAACAACCCGAGGATTATAAAAGCTAATTTTAGATTCATAGACTGATGTAAACATAATTTATTCACATCTCCTTTGCAACAACATGACAACCTCCTGAAAATAAATATATATTGCGTTTAAGGTTTAAAATACATAAAAATGTGTTACTTCAACATTGCACTGTCATCATTGACTCACAAACATGTCCAAAACTGTATGACTTTTTTCTTCTGCGAAACATAAAAGGAGATATTTAAATAAATGTCTCACTGTTTTTTAACAATTTAAGTCAGTAGTAACCAAAATAGTTTGGTTACCAACATTCTTAAAAATATCATCTTTTATGTTCAGCAGAAGAAAGAAACTGTGCACAAATAATGATAGAATTTACATTTTGGGGTGAACGTTACCTTTACTGAATATTGTAAAACTGTTTGCATACTGAATATTTGCTGTAATATTTGTGTTTGCATTTTTGCATCTGTTTAGCCATCTATTCTACACAAAGTGGATTAAAATCTTGCCTATACTTCAATGCTATTATTTTATTTATTTTTCTTTAGAAAATGAAAATCTATAGGTAGTTCCGTTTATTTGTTTTGTTGGCAGTCGTAACCAGAAAAAAGCGGGAAACCAAAAGAGAATAAGTCAATTCATGTTTGAGTGATGTCATGTACAGAATCTGTCCTCTGAACAAAGCAAACCCATCTGTTTACATATGCAATATTCACACCCCTGAGGACAATTATGTGTCTTCTCTGAAGTACTTCCAACACTTAGTCAAAGATCACGTTGTAATATTAGAAAGTCGAGTTCTGCCATTTGCCGTTCTCATGTTGAGGAGAATTTGATTTAACACAAGCACGCATCTAGCAAGATTGTATTAGCTGAGTGAGAAGAAATAAGCTCTTTGTCATTGTCTGTTTCTCTCTCCCAGGAGGATGGCAAGGTGGTGGATGGCAGTCTGCTGAGTGATGCCAATGGGGTGGAGCCTGGCACAGGCCGACAGAAGGAGAGCGGCAAATGGCAGAGGCCTCGATTCACACGGAAAGCCCTCATGAGGTGCTGCCTGGTCAAATGGATCATCACCAGCACCGGACCCAAAGAGCAAGGTGAGACGGAGAAGTGGTGGAAAGGGCACAGGAGGAAATGAGGTTTTAGGAAGGCCTGCTGATGAGGAATGTCTGCATATTTGACGGTCCAGTTCCCTCAGAGCAGCCTGGGAATGTATGTCTTGCTCATAATGAAGATTGTCTGTAATGGACTCTGCTGCTCATCTTGGCATTTAACAGTTGGAATCGTGATTATGGTGTCCTTTTTATGCGATTGCTGTTCTCGTGATTAGTTTATGTTTGGTTTATATTCTGGCTGTTGCTGAAATGGCTTGAAAGTGGCTTTTATCACCTGCTGAGCTGGTGCGGTTAATGGAGAAATATGACACACTGGACACATGCTGTCCGAAAAGAAACATAAGTGAAATAGCAGTCAGATGTTTAGTAGAGGAAATGCAAGTGAAATGCTGGATTTTAAAGTGATATTAAAGTGATGGTGTATTTGAACAAACATCTGCACAATGCACATCCTTTTTCTTACCTGATGATGTGAAGCGTTATCACAGTTTTTGAACTTTTGTACTGGCAGTTGCAGTGAAGGATGACTGAAGCATTCAGTAAAATACTTGTGTTTGACTGATAAAGATTCCCAGTGTCCAACAAAATCGAAAACTGTCAGACACAATGTTAACATGAATATGGCATCAGACAAAGTACGGCTGTGCAAAAAAGTTTTTTCAGGTTTCTTCTGTAACTTGTGCTCTGACTGGTTCGCTATTACATCCTTGATACTTCTGCAGTTTGTATCGTTGTGCTTTTGTAGCTAAAATATTATAAGTAAAGTTAGCATGCAAAAGTGCAACAACGTTTATGCAAACATTTCGAAATCCTAACCGGCCAGTTGGTAAATAGCAGGACGAAGCATCTGATAGCATTGCTTCACTTGCAAAGAACCCGCAATTTCATCCATTTAGACCCAAATTGAAAGAGAAATGTACATGGCTAAGATATAAGACCTTCAACTCAGAAAAGTGGGATGAAAGAAACTGAAAGTGGTTTTACAACTCTTTCACTAAAAGTCAAATGATAGCTTTCAGTGATGAATAAACTAGAATTTAACTATTATTCATTAGAATTCGCACCCTCCAGTGAGCTAATAACTCGAGGACTGCTGCAACTGTGAACTCAAGAACCATATCAATCTGATCTGTGAACAAATAATTCAGGGCTGCATTTCCCAAAAGCTTTGTGAGCCAAAAAATATCATAGAAACCAATGTCATCAATGGTCTCTGAGGTCTATTGATGCTTACAATGCTTTTGGGAAACATAGCCCAGACCAGTTGTGTTACCCAAATCAAATGAAAGATTCGACTCAAAAGAAAGATTCATTTCTTTTGAAGATTCATGAATCTTTGATTCATTCAAAGATTCATCAATCATTACTTGTCTCATGAACTCTTATGAACCTGCTGAGGAGAGCTGGGTCTGATGTAAAGATTTTTTTTTTGTAAAGTCTGTTCCTCACACAAAGCTTCAGAAGACTTATGATTCACATTAACCACTTTAATTCTCTCTATGGTGCTTTTTTATTTGGTAACCAACAGAGAATATATGCAAAAACATGCAATATACATACTGTACATGACATCCTCTACCTTTTAAATCACAGCATATCCATCAGTAAATGTGTCCCTGAGCAGCTTGTAACAACAGATGCTGGGTCTTGACCTCGAGAGGGTGACATTGATCAAATAGACATCAGCAGAAGTTTCTGTTGATCGTGGCACAGGGAACGGATTCAGGTTAATTTGGTTTTGATCGATCTGTGTTGCCACTCTCTTAACGTAAACTAGCCCTCTGTGAGTCATTAATGAGATTGTGTCAAAATAGAGGTTAAAGACAAACTTCTAGAAAGTACTGCTTGTCCAAACTTTGTTTTTATTTGCACTGTCAGCATTGAATGCAGAACAGTTGTCTATAGTTTCTACAGTACTGCCAGTTCAGGTTAGGATGTGCTACATTTCATGAGGGCTACAGTAATCTAGAGCTGATTTTTATGACAGTAGGTTTGTATTTCTACAGTTTATATATGTTGTATATTTAAATATTATTTATAACTATGATCTGTTTAATGTGAACATATAATGTCTAACATATAATGACTTTAATGCACCTCTTTTATGTTGATTGTGTTTTTTATTTCTGCATTAACATTTATTTGAATATTTTTCTAGACATCAAGTGAAAAATGTCCCGATATCATAATGAAATAAGAAAAAAGTTGGGGAAAAAGTGTTATAGTTTGGCGTAATCATTTCTTACACATAATATACGTTAATAAATATTTGAAAAACTTTCTGCAAAAACAGTAATGTATAAGATAATATTGTAAAAACCTCATGTATTCAAGGTGTAAGGAAAATATGTTATTAATTTCTACCTGATGAGTCATCAAATATAAAACTTTTCTTGAAAATTATATAAACGCAAGGGTGTCTTTTGTTTATTTATCTTGTCTTTTATTTTATTATAATTCCACACTAAAGGTGGCATCCGATAGCGCCTGAGTCAAAATGTTACTATGATCTTCAGAATGCTCAGCTGGTGCCGTCTAGTGGTTATATGGGAAAACAAATTGGTCCAATGCATTAGCTCATGTGAAACAAATGCATTTAGTCATGTTGCATGCACGATATTAGAAGACACAATGCTTTTATGAATGTTTATACATTTTTAATGAATTGCTAGCTGTGATATGTACATAATAAGCATTTGTCATTATGCTATATTGATTTAATTGTTTTTTCACTCTCAAGAGTGCTGAAAGAGCTCAGAGAATTACCTATAAGAGTGTTGAAAGAGACAGTGAAACAGTTTGTGGCACCATTAAAAGAAAGTGGCACTCTAGGCAGGATCAGGAAATCAGAGATTGGCTTGCAAATGGGGAAATCAGAGAGGGCTATAGGAAGAGTGAAAGAAGAGACGAAGGATAAGACGTGTCTCAGTTTTAGGCTAGTGGCCCTATATATTTACAGTGACCCTAAAAACTATTTTGATGCTTAAACCACGACTTAAAAATGTATGAATGTCAATTCAGCAGATCATTAAACAGCAAAATATTAAAGCAAGATTCAAGTTTGTTAGGCTTTAAACCTATTTGAAATCTTTATATTGCCTGTAATATGTAATGAATGATGAGCATTTATACAATTTTAAGTGTTCAAATCATGACCGTAGCCAGGGTTTGAAATTTAGTGAGGTCTGGGGTGGGTTAAAGGGATAGTTCACCCAAAAACTAAAATGTGCTGTTAATTACTCACCCTCATGCCATCTAAGATGTAGGTGACTTTTTTTCTTCAGCGGAACAGTAAATACGATTTTTAGGTGAAACAGTTGTCCTTGGCAATTCATACAATGCACATCTATGGCTGCTGGTTTCTGAGCGTCAAAAAAAAAAACAAATTAGACAAGACCAAATCACTACCCGTGGCTCCTGATGATACTTTGAAGTGTTATTAAGTGAAACGATTGGTCTGTGTAAGAAAATGATTACCTTTAATGCACAGCCTGGGCAAATGGTTCAGCGCGTTCATGACTGTCTGGAACGCAATCTTCCTCTGTCGCATAATGACGACGACTGCGCGGGCGCACACTCACACGTACGCTGATGTTACAACAGAGGGAGAGCGAAGACTAACCTTAGCATCAAGCTACATAACACAATTTCTTACTAATCGCTGCACCTAAAAGGATTTTTACACAAGAAATGCTAAGCAGGTGCAGCGATTAGCTGCTTATAAAAGGCTATAAATAGCATATGTTTCAGACACTCGATGGTGGTTTAAAGTGAGTTTTGAGTAAAAATGTATATTAATCTCAGAAATTCTGTTATGTAGCTTGATGCTAATGTTAGTCTTCGCTAGGGTTGCCAACCATTCCTATAATACGGAATCGTCCTGTATTTAAGGCATCAAAGAAGCGTTCCGTATGAAAGCTATACGGAACGCAGTTTGTCCCGTATTTAAGGCATATGCCGTCTGAACACCTAGACCATACGAATAACAAACTCTAAATTGAGAATTAATCATTCTTTTTTGACAAGTGTTTGATTTGTGAACAGAGTTGGGTTTTTTAATGACCGCGTTTCGACTTCAGCAAATCAGTTTGAGTGAATGCAACAACGTGATTCCAACATCCAGCCATGCAAGAAAACGTGCATTTTACCTGAGGGAAGACGTGATCAATAAGGAAAGTCGTCTTTCTCTAATGTATACCTAGATAAAACAATTTACATTTAAGTAACTTCCAGCGTATTCATAACCTTGAATATCATTCTTAAAACACAAAATGACAAATGAAGTGTCAAGCACCCAAAGAAGTCCATATTTATTCTATAAGTTCTCTTTAATTGAAAAATATGCATTTTCATATATTGTAGTAGGCCTACTGTAGGCTATATTACACACACGCATAACAGAAGACAGAAAGAGCTTTATTGCCAAGTATGTTTGCACATACAAGGAATTTGTTTTAGTGTCACAAGCTTCCAGTACACAGACACAACAACACACAGATAATAAAAATAAGATGTGAATAAAATACACATGTATACATAAAACACACACACACACACACACACACACAAAGGATAAATATGTACAGATGTGCTATAGATAAAATACTGTAGAATATGAATAGAATAAAAATAAAGTTTAGGGATGTACTAGGATGTAAAGTGATAAATAAGGTTATTGCACATATTTGTATTGCACAATGGGAGAACATTTAACTGTTCATGAGGTAGATTGCCTATAGCCTAAATATATACACACTGCCGTTCAAAAGTTTGGGATCAGTAAGATTTTTAATGTTTTTTAAAGCCTGCATTTATTTGATCAAAAATACAGAAAAAAACTGTACTTTTGTGAAATAGCCTATTATTGCAATTTAACAAAACAGTTTTCTATTTTAATATACTTTAAAATATAATTTATTCCTGTGAAGCCAAGCTGAATATTCAGTATCATTATTCCAGATTTTAGTGTCACATGATCCTTCATTAAAAAAAAAAAAAAAAAAAGGTTTGGGGTCAGTAAATTTCTTTTTTTTTCTTCTTTTTTTCTTTTTTTTTTTAAAGAAATTTTAGAATACTTTTATTCAGCAAGGATGTGTTAAATGGATAAAAAGTGATATTGTTAGAAAAGATTTCTATTTTGAATAAATTCAGTTCTTTTTATCTTTTTATTTTGTTTATGGAACATGTAGGCCTGTGTGTGTATCCCTTATTCTGTCCCTTATTTTTCTATTAAAAACCACGATTGTCCCTTATTTTCCTTTTCTGAAGTTGGCAACCCTAGTCTTCGCTCTCCCTCCATTGTAAATAAACCGAAACAGATTTGGAGAAATTTAGCATTACATCACTTGCTCACCAATGGATCCTCTGCAGTTGAATGAGTGCCGTATGACTCCAGTCCATCAGTTAACATCCTGTGAAGTGAAAAGCTGCATGTTTGTAAGAAACAAATCCATCGTTTAGGCGTTAATGGACCCTATCCATAATATTGCTTTCTCCAGTGAAAAAGTTATCTCATCTGAATCAGGAGCGAAATATGCACAAATTAAGCACCGTTTACAAGTAAAAACACAGTCCAAAAGAGTTCTGAACAAATGTGTTTGGTTGATTCTGATGTGAGAGGACAACAGGAGATGGATGTGTGTTGGCCGGAGGCGACAGTTTAAAATTAAAACGCCATATTGATGGATTTGTTTCTTACAAACACGCAGCTTTTCACTTCACAAGATGGACTGGAGTCGTGTGGATTACTTGTGGATTATTGTGATGTTTTTATCAGCTGTTTGAACTCTCATTCTGACGGCACACATTCACTGCAGAGGATCCATTGGTGAGCAAATGATGAAATGCTAAATTTCTCCAAATCTGTTCCAATGATGAAACCAACTCATCTACATCTTGGATGGCCTGAGGGGGAGAACATTTTCATTTTTGGGTGAACTATTCCTTTAATTAAGAGATTATTTGATGTCTTGTGACTGTACAGCATACTGTACGTGCATCCTGTGAAATTTTAGCATTCTACTTGTCATTCTCTTTTCCTCTCCCTCTCTCTCTCTCTCTCAGATCAGTGCTACTTCCTGTTCGTAGCTTTAATTCCTAGGCAGTCAGGATATGTTCAGATATATACAGCAGAGCTCTGTCAGGACTTTGAGGACCTCACTAGCTGTTTGGTTTGGATTACTGTCCACGTCTGGATTGGGAGGTGTAATGTTATCCAGGTAACAAATCAGCAGTGTGTTCTACATTGGGTCACATTGAGACTTTTCTGCACTGAGCAGCAAAACCCTCCAGCAGGCTGAGGAAGTCGGTATGGTTTTGTTGATTCTTTAAGAAAGAAATTGATAAAGTCTAATTTGACAATCACAGCAGCATAATACTCCTCATCTGACTATTCATGAATATGAATTTTATTTTTACTGACTAAAACTTGTGATCTGGAAACTCTTTCCTAACTGAGGAGGAAGTCTGAGGACAAAGCAAGAGTCAGAGTTTTTTTTTTTAAGTGAAGTTTTAGAGATTGGTCTGTCTGCTGGTGAAAGTTTAATGGACTTTTTCACTGTAGTTTAATATTGACTGTTCGGTCAGCAGTTGAAACATTCGAGAGACATTACTGAAGACATGGATGCTGTGAAGGACTGTAAGAATGAGTGTCAGAAGGAGTTGGCCAGTATGCTGAGCTGCTTTTTCGGCTTGGTCACCGGCTCTTTTGCCCAAGGTACTTACTTTGCTTTACTCCTCATTCTCTTATACTGAACTTTTATGAAGTTTCTGCACACGGGACGTTTTGTTGTTTGGGAGACAAAACATTCAATTTCAAATAGTTCAGAACTGAGTCAGTGTTGAATCTGTATTTTTGTCCTTGTTTTCCAATAACAAATGTTGGTTTCACTTTATTTTAAGGTATCCTTGTTACGGTGCAATTATACATTTAAGTACTGAGTAATATTAATCAACTACATGTACTTACTATACGGGTAGGGTTAGGATTAGGGTTTGGTTTAGGGTTACTTGCATGTAATTATGCAAAATGTATCATTATTATTATTATTATATACTGTATTATTATTTACAGTTTTTACAGTTAAGGTAAATTAAATAGTATTAAAAAAATAAAAAAGTAAGACTGAATGTACTTTTAAAGTAGTTAAGGTTTTTATGAAAAAATAGGATTTTTACTAGGAATATCAGATTTTTGTGTGTGTGTGTGTGTGTGTGTGTGTAGCTGTGTGAGATGAAATGAACACATTATTTATGGACAGGCAGGTCGATAATTGCCCTCTGTGATGTTTTATCTGCTGATGTTGAGATTGTGCAGATATGTTCTTCTACAGGACACTGATTCAGTGTAAAACTGAATGGCAGTTATGCTGTGATGTTGCGGTGTTACACTGTCATTGCGACTATGTTTGTGTGTGTAACAGTAGCTCTTTAACTTTCACCATGAACCAAGACGTTGTTCTGTGTCACTGCTGGTCAGAGGACAGATGTTCAGCTTGTCCTGTCTTTTCCTTTGGCACCACTGAAACTTACTCACCCTCAGCCTGTTCCTTTTCTTTCTTCTGTAAAAAGATATATTTGGCAGCATGTTCACGTTGCTCTTTTCCAATGAAAAAGGATGGCGACCATGACTGTCAAGCTCCAAAACGCCATGTTATCCCAGATACAATGGTTAAATGTTAAAAAAGCCCTCTCAACTTTATCATTGATTTGTTTGTCCCTCTTTTTAATTCTCCACCAAACCCAAATCTGTGTGCACCTAAACATGATTGTCTTAAAATGTTCTTAACTGTGTGTGCTGATTTACACCACAGAGACAGAGAGGCCGAGTCTATTTCAATTCCATTTGCACGTACATATCGAGACGTGAACTCCAGGGTCAAGAGGGAATGAATCATTTCCAGGCCCTGACAGAATCTAGCCATTTCTTCTCTGAGTTTGGGTTGAAAATCTGCAGCACACTGTGGAATGGTTTCAGACAAGGTAAAATGTGTGAAAATGGAACTGAATGCTATTGGGTCTAATCATTATACTTATTCTTAACCTTCACAAAATAGCGGGAAAACCCCTCAGCAGAATGTTAGCCACATTTGACAAATCTTCCACATTTGCATATGGTCTTGAAAATCTCAGGATTATTATTTGATTTTAAATCAAATCAAATAAAAAATAAAATAAAATAAAATTGCTTTAAACTTTACACTGTCAAATAGTTTTGCAATATATCTACAAATGTCTGTTTGAAATAGTCTCTTGACTGGTTGTAGGTCAGCAGACATTTTTTTTTCTGTGCAACAGAATATGATCATAAGTCTTGCTAATTAAGCATTTATATGTCCCTTAAATAGTCAGATCGACTCAATCTGTTGTCTCATGTTTCAGTGGCCTTCAGCCAGGTCAACCAACCAGGACACAATATGCGACTGTCGTGCAAGTATCACAAGAGTCATTGATGCACTAGTGCCTCACAGTGGACAGAGCAGTTCATTACACTACACACTACTGATGCCAAGGCTTTAAAGGGGTCATATGATGCTGCTAAAAAGAACATTATTTTGTGTATTTGGTGTAATGAAATGTGTTTATGCGGTTTAAGGTTAAAAAAACACATTATTTTCCACATACTGTACATTATTGTTCTCCTCTATGCCCCGCCTTTTTGAAACGCGTCGATTTTTACAAAGCTCATCGGTCTGAAAAAGCAAGGTGTGCTGTGATTGGCCAGCTATCCAGTGCGTTGTGATTGGCTGAATACCTCAAGCGTGAGACGGAAATGTTATGCCCCTCACCAGACTGTGATGCCGAAAGAGAAAGGAAAAATTGAAATCGCATCATATGACCCCTTTAAAGTTTGGGGTCAGTAAGATTAGAGAAGAGATTTTTTTAAGTAATTTATTTATTTAGCAAGGATGCTCTGAATTGATCAGAAGTGACAGTAAAGACAATTATTTCAAGCTGTTCTTTTGAATTTTCTATTAATAAACAATCATAAAAAAATGCATCATAGTTTCCACAAAATATAACTGTTTTCAACATTTAAGCACTGTAAAATATCAATTCCATTGAAATGGAAAAACTGAAAAACTCATATTCTTGAGCAGCAAATCAGGATATTAAAATGAATTCTGAAGGATTGTGTGACACTAAAGACTGGAGCAGGGTTGTTGTTGTTAACTAGAACTAATAGTATTAAAACTTTGTTAAAATTTTTTATTTAATTTTTGTTTGAAATATCTGAAATAAAATGAATATTAAATGAAAATTTTAAACTAAAAAAATGAAAATGTTGACGCACTAAACTTACTGGAAATAAATAAAAACTGGGAAAAAAAACTACTAAACTAAAACTGAAATGAAAATAATAAACCTAAATAGAAATAAATAATAATAATAATGAGCCAGCCAAATAAATAATAATATTAGTAAAAAAAACTGATAATAATGAAAAAGCACATAACAAAATAAAAATTAAACTAAAATTAAAATTGAAAATATAAAATAAAAGCTAATTCAAAAATACTAATAAAAATTTATTGCTGCTAAAAATTCAGCTTTGCAATCACATCAATAAATAAAAAAAATCACATTTTAAAATATATTCAAATAGAAAATTATTTTGAATTGTAATTATATTTCACGGTATTTGTGTTTTTGCTGTATTTTTAATTAAATAAAAGCAGCCTTGGTGAACAAAAAAAAAAACATGGGTACTATTGAATTTTGTATATTTAATTAATAATATTTAAAATATACAAAACTAGAAAATTATACATTTAATTTGTAATAAATAAATATAACTTGATTTCATGAATTGATAAAAATAATTAAACTCAAACAATAATTGGCGGGCGCCCAGCAGTACCACTGTCCTAAATTGTACATACTGCAATTTGTACATAAAAAAACAGCCTATGCATGTTTTTAAAGATGCTTTGGTCTGTGCTCAACACAGGAGTCTTGCAGCACACCTGTTTTATTCATATACTCATATGAATATTTCCACCTCTGTGAGGTGGTCACGGTGTGAGAGGAAAACACTTTCAAACATAGGCCACAGGAGAGAGAGTGTGTGCTGTGTTTTAAGTGAAAGGTCATCGTAGCGCTGGATCTTTGAAGTGTATTTCTCTCTCACATGTATCTGTATCTGGATGTCTGACCCAAAGTCACCAAACAGACTGCTCAATGTGCTTTTTGAGACACACACACAGAAGTTGTCATTTGCTTTCTTGGAGAAAAGCTGGTTCATGATCGTTGTGGTTGACGTTTCTAACCAATCTGGTGTGGTTTCTGTAGCAGTCTATAATGGGGAGCGTGATGGCTATGCTCTCTTTAGAAGCGCGTCGGCGTTTCTCGAGACCAGCTTCCTGGCTGATTGTCATCAGAGTACGGCTCGCTATCATCGCTCAGGTAACAAGCATCAGAACAACACTCTGTCTGTGAGCTGTCTGTGCTCACTTTAATTTGGCATGCTCAGTTTGGCTTAAGGTGGACACATTACAGCGTTACTTTTACAGTAAAATTATTAGAAAACATTAAAAGATTTTTTTTTTCATGTGTTCATTGTATGTTTAGAATTTCAAGTTGACTATATTACATAGAACAAATATCGGGATGTAATGCAGAATGTAGCTGAAATGAAGTCGAGCAGTATCCTGCAGCATAACATGCTATACTTTAAAAACTTTATTTTATTGTATTTTATTATTTTATTTTGTTTTGTTTTGCATGTTGTTTTTGAGCTAAACATAATTGAGAGAATTAATTTAGAAAAATTAAGTAACCTATGAATTATATAAAATATAGCACCTATATATACACTTTCTTGATTTGGAAAAATAAAAAAATAAAGCCAGCATAGATTTCTCAGGTCTTTGGAAAATAAATGTACGGGTTATAACTAGGCTGTCAATTTAATACTTTAATTTAGTATTCAATTTAATTATTTGCATAATACATAATGCATTAAATAATGCATCCAAAATGGTCAGTAGTCAAATACTGTATGTCCGTGTACACATTTTAGCTATAAAACTAGTCATTCTGACTCTAAATTTTGATTGGATGAGCCAAAGTCAAATAGCAGTAAAACGTAAAATGATTTTAAACACACATATGGGAAGGCAATTATATATTGGGTCCTATATGGCAGTTTATTCCGATATTTATTAATGATACATTTGGCTGTTTGTTGAACATTGATATCTTTTGTCATAGTGCCGTTGCTACATTTTACAAAAGCAATGAGCCATATGAGTATGTGGGTCCCACTTAATATTAGCTGTCTTTAAGTACTATGTACTTATGTCAAATAAAATGAATTATTTGGTACAAAGTGCTTTTTGTATTCATGTTGTATTGCAAATCATTTAGCTGCTATTGAGGTTGCACACAGTTAAGTTTAGGGACAAGTTTGATGGTTTGGTTAGGTTTAAGTTATAGGGTCAGCAGTATGATATATAGATGTTAGTACAGAAATTATTTACGCATGTAATTACAGGAGAGTATTTTTTAAATATACAATGTAGATGTACATACACAATAAGTGCATTGTATTAAATGATTAAATGTAAGTACATAGTAGGTAAAGACACTTTATATTAAGTTTGCCAGTCAGTGAATTATAGTGATTATACCATCACTCAAAATTCTCATAAATGTCTGTAAATTGAGTCCCCACTTGATCAAGAGTCTCATAGACTGACAGTCTCTCAGTAGCAGAGGGGATCAGACTCTGGTAGACAGAGCTCATCCTGACACTGGTGTTTTCTTGTTCTGCTGACGATGACTGGTGCTCATCCTAAACACAAGAGAACCAATCAATTCTACAGAATCTTGCTCATATGAGTATCTTTGAAGATAAAGCTATATACTATATATATACTATTACTATATTTGCCTTTATGTTTTCTGGTCCGCTGTCTGGATTAAAAGTGTCACCCACCTCCAGTGTGACCTTACCTATTCAAAAGAGCAGTTACTATTTTCTGTGTTAACAAGAAAATTAAACATTGTAATTATTGTGTATTATTATTAGTATTAATCATATTTGACCTGTTTTACAGTTTTGCCAGCATCTCTTGGAGAATCCATGAAAGCAATGAAACAAAAACACCATCACAATAATAGCACAGATGCTATATAACATATAACTGATCCATTCTGAAAATAAATGATAAAACTGATTAGCATTGCCACTCATGATTTTAACCTCATACCCCGTTAGACACATAACATATAGTGTGGTCCAAAAAAACTATTTATGTTTGTAAACAAACAGTTGGGATATATATAAATGCAAAAAAAAAAAAAATTATGATGTAAAATGAACAAGAAGCAGGCCGATTCTGCACTATTTCTATGTCAAGAACATTTGTGACGCTGATCATCTGACTCTGTACAGATGCTCAGATTTTTAATATTTCCATTGAAGCTCAAAATTCTCTTTGGATTATCTCAAATCATCAGATTTCACACAAATTTGTGGAGTTCATGAAGCTCTGATTTGTCAATAAACTTCAAATAAAGTTTAAGAAATTCTGAAATTCAACTCATAAGTTTAGACTGTTATAACAGACAGTAATTTGTAATTTAAAGTGTTAAATTACCAAAACATGCAAAATACAAGTGTTCTCTGACTTTTGTACCCCACTGTATGTTTTCTCACAGTGTGTCAACATATGCAAGTGTTATTTCTAAAGACTGTAGCTCTGAAAATACTGCAGAAAGACTGCGAAGTTTTTTGAGCTGAGAATGTGTTAATATGAACATACGTGTTACAAACAAAATGGGTGCAGATGAAGTTTGGTTCCATGAGAGGTAAAATGCTGGTGCATCTGTGGCCCAAACCACTTATGGAAAGGCAGCAGATATGCAAAAAAAAAAAAGATAAACAAAAATGAAATGCAGAGCTTTTAAAGAAATAATCAACAAGCATGTTTTGGCAACAACAAATTGATTGTTAGCACTAAAAAGGAATAATTCACCCAAAAATGCACTTTTTCATCATTATTAATCTTCATGTTGTTCCAAACCTTTATGACCTTCTTCTTTTGAGTAAAAAAATCTGTTTTTTTTTCTGCGCAATATAAACCACTATAATTTGGAACAAAATGAGGGTGAGTAAATGACAGAATTTGCATTTTGGAATGTTCATTAAAGAGATATCCTTTGGGTTAAATGCTCTAGATATTTTGCGATTTGCAATATATGCACTTATACGGAAGTCTGCAATACAAGTCTATCAGCATATTCAAACCATTGATAAAGAGAAGCGTACATGTAGCTTTTCATACTTTAGGACTACAGCTTCATTGGCAGATATTTAAATAAATAAAAAAATCAACCAATCAATCAATTATTGAGCAAGAATAATGGCTACTCACTTCTTAGGAAATCTGAGTAATGCTGGCAAAGCTCCTTACTACTATAAGAGCTTCAGAATGTATTTTCACTTTTGGGCAAAAAGAGACCCCGCCCCAAACATAAAGAGCACTCCTCCTCACTGAATTCAGACAAGAATCAGACCTACAGAGATAGATACAAAGATAGATAGTTAGTTTTGTCCAAAAACTACTGTCATGACTACTTTTGGATGGCAGCCAGTCTCAGTAAGATAGAAATATGACAGTGTAAAGTTACTGCACCAATACTAATAGTGCACGAGTCACTGTATTTTATTACCAACAAAAAACATGACAAACATTGATCCTTCCCAAAAGGTGCTGAACTCTGCAGGACTGCGGCTCTCTAGGACCAGAACTTGCCTACCCCGTTCTAACTGATAATTTAACCTATAACTCTGGGTTTTCTTTGATGTCTGCTACTAATGAGACTGAAGTGCAGAGATTTGTAAATCATCATCGGCTTCTTTCCCTTGCGGGGTTCCTCAAGGGTCCATTCTGGGGCCATTACTTTTTAATCTGTACATGTTTCCACTCGGTAATATAATTAGGAAATATAACATTTCTTTTCATTTCTATGCTGATGATTCTCAACTGTACGTTCTATTAAAATCTAGACATTCTCTGCAGCTTCTCATGGATTGTCTTAAAGGGCTAGTTCCCCC
Organism: Sinocyclocheilus anshuiensis; assembly: GCF_001515605.1. Classification (NCBI taxonomy): domain Eukaryota; kingdom Metazoa; phylum Chordata; class Actinopteri; order Cypriniformes; family Cyprinidae; genus Sinocyclocheilus; species Sinocyclocheilus anshuiensis. The sequence continues at coordinate 459,982 of NW_015540860.1, read as the reverse complement.
AAAAATGAAAATTAGGTTTTGTTTTACTCACCCCAGAGCCATCCTAGGTGCATATGACTTTCTTCTTTCAGACTAATCCAGTCGGAGTTATATTAAAAATTGTCTTTGATCTTTCAAGCTGTTGATTATTTTGGTCCCTCCAAAACCAGAAACTCTATATCCTGTTACTTAGACAATCTTACTCCATATGTTAAGTCACATGCAAAAAAAATTAGGTGTTATCTTTGACTCTGAGCTTTGTCTTGAAAAGCAAATTAGCTCAGTTGTCTCAAACAGCTACTATCAATTGAGAATCATTTCTAGACTTAAATCGACACTTTCCTTTCAAGACTTGGAAAAAGTAATTCATGCATTTATCACATCACGGTTGGACTACTGTAATTCTTTATACCTTGGTCTTCCCCAGTCTTCACTAGCACATTTGCAGATGGTCCAGAATGCAGCGGCCAGACTATTAACTGGTGCAAAAAAACGTGATCATATCACTCCAATTTTAGCTTCTCTTCATTGGCTTCCTGTCTCTTTTAGAATTCAATTCAAAATTTTACTGATTGTTTTCAAAACACTTAATGGACAAGGTGTTTAGTATTTATACAAATATTCTCAGCACAGAAAATGTATAGTACAAAGAAAAATGTCTATAGATTCCGTCTGGGCCTATTATTGATGGTTATTTGATGTGTAAGCTAACTCTCAGTTACGTATAAACGTCACTGGAAAATGGATGAATCCTTGGCTAATCAGAAGTAATTAGTCATTTCCTCCGATCAATGGAACGCCATCCCGGATCCCCTAACTTTGTTTGTTGTTGTTATAAAAGTTATGTTGTCAGTACATTCCAGGGTGTTTTTATCATTAAAAAGTCGATCCATCACACCTCATTAAAAGAGAGGGAGAGACAGAGAGAGCACTTCTGTCGGGTCTGAGGACTCAAAGAGCAGGGCCGTGTTTGGCCTCAAGAGTGCTTATGTATTAGATGGAGGACCGGCTGCCTTATATCAGGTTTCATTTCTGTTTGTGCAGAGTTACTGAACATGTAGAGGGGAAGTGCTATGTTTGTATACATTGAGGGATTGCCTTGCCAGACTATTCCTCCATAGTATTGCTATTTTGCTGTAAATGAATACTGCAGCACTGATGGACACATCCAAATTTTGCCGTTTGTAATCGTGAGTGCATCGGATCAATATTCTGAAGAACACCTGGTTTTAACACATAAAATGAAAAGATAAGGATGGCGTTGTTAAAATTACATTTTAAAAGAATATCTACAGTGGGTACGGAAAGTATTCAGACCCCCTTAAATTTTTCACTCTTTGTTATATTGCAGCCATTTGCTAAAATCATTTGTTAATTTTTTTTCCTCATTAATGTACACACAGCACCCCATATTGACAGAAAAACACAGAATTGTTGACATTTTTGCAGATTTATTAAAAAAGAAAAACTGAAATATCACATGGTCCTAAGTATTCAGACCCTTTGCTGTGACACTCATATATTTAACTCAGGTGCTGTCCATTTCTTCTGATCATCCTTGAGATGGTTCTACACCTTCATTTGAGCTGCAATATAACAAAGAGTGAAAAATTTAAGGGGGTCTGAATACTTTCCGTACCCACTGTATGCTCTTTTCCAAGGATCTATGCCAAGCTTTCATATTGTACCATTGTTTTTCTGAAGCCCGTGTTCAGGTTCAGTGAGTTATGTTAGGCCATAGTGTCTTGTCAGCAAAAGCTTCATGCTTGAGCTCCTATTAAGAAGTGTTCATCTTCTAATGGCATTACTGGAACCTGCCCCATCCTCCTAAAAGCTCAACATTAATTCCTATACACAACAAGCACTGACGCCAGCCATAAATACAGCAGCTCAGTCAGAGCATGCATTATAATGGTGAAATCGAGGCATTACAGCCATCATAATAATGGAAAAAATGAGGAAAAAAAATTAACTTAAATGATTTTAGCAAATGGCTGCAATATAACAAAGAGTGAAAAATTTAAGGGGGTCTGAATACTTTCCGTACCCACTGTAAATGTATGTTTTTTATTTTTATGTGCTTGACCTCTTATCAGAAAATCTGAATGCAATTTCTATCTTTATTTGCAACCAATCCAAAGATCAAAATGGGTCAAATATAATTCAATAGGTTTCTACTGGACCATTTTTCTTCAGATTATTGTTTCCCAATTATGATAGGAATTTTGTTCTACTAGATAAAATGAAATTCTAAATGAATGTATCTGTCTTTTCTAATCTTTTTATCTTTTATTTTACTGCTTTTTATTGTATTGTGATCATTGTTTCCCAATTGTGATCGAAATTTGAATTATTTGCGTGATTTCTATCATAATCTAATCATAACAAACCAAAGATCGAAAATGGATCAAATGAGAATCCAGTAGAGCTGTGCTGTTTCATTCATTCAGGTTATTGTTGTAAGTTTCTATTACAATTTGGAACTTCTACAAAAATAACAATGGATCAAATAAGAATCTACCTGGATTCTACTTCTAGTGAAATTCCTTTTACTAGATTTATTAATTTATTTACTTAGTGCAAATTAGGATATAAAGAGCATTTGCAATTAATTTACATTCCTTTAGGATTTTTATGACTTTTTTATCTTCTGAAGGGTGTGTTTCATCTTGAAGTGTATTATTCTTTATAATTTGAGGATGGCATTTCAAAAATTTAGATTTTTCCCAAAGATTACCATTACATTTCAAATATTGTAGCATCACATTTCTTTTTTCAGTTCCTGTTTTCATCTCTGCCATTTATCATGGAGGAGGGTGGTGGTGTGAGAGAAGATGAGCGGATGCTGGCAGTAGAAACAGTGTTTGATCTCACCTTGTGTTTGGTTGACTTAAAGCTACCATTAAGACTTTATTGATTCCTTTATCTAACTGAGCTATTATAGCTCTCTCCTTTCCCCTCTCGCTAAATTATAAACAGGAAAACCCGTAAGCTAATGTTATCTCCTCTGTTTGTCCCAGTACAGTCCACGCAGAGGCCTTGCCTTGCTTCACTCATGAGGAAGAAGAGAAAGAAAGTGCTTCAGATGGAACAGATATGTGGGTGGATGGACGCTGGGAAATCGGTAGGGGAGGGCGTCCCTGGAATCTGATCCCCCTAGTGTCTCTCCCTCCTGCCTTCTGCCCTGTTTGGAAATGTGACTTTTCCCCAAGTCCCCAGGCAGAAAGGAAGGAAGGAAAAGAGAGAGAGAGGGATTGTGGTCAGGGAAAAAGGACCGGTTCTCACAAGGGTCTGACTTTGCAGTCAGGGGTAGTGAGGCTTGGAAAGTGAGCGATGGATAAAAGAAGGGATGGAGTGGTCATAGATGAGCAGAGAGGAAGAGACACGGAAGGAGGGGTGGGATGGACCGAGAGGTGAAGATAAACTGCCCACTGCAGATTATTACGGGACAAGGGCAAGAGAAGCAAGGGAGGGAGGGAAGGAGGGAGGAAGAACGTGAACTGTACAAGTTGAAAGAAGAGACAAAAGCACTTGATGCTGACTCTGAGGAAACAGACGAGGGAAAAGATGAGGGCGCTTGACTGACGGCAGAACCCCTGAGAAGGAGGAGACGAGAAACCGCATTCTTCAGGACCACTCCCAAGAACTTAATGAGCCGTTTGAAAGGTTTGACGGGGGCCAACACTTGAGAACTTCAAGGGGATCTGCGCCCACTTCGAGACGGATTCATCCGATCTGCAAAGGATTGACGTATTTTTGCCACTGCCACAGGAAGTACCTTGTAGCTTCTTCGCAGATTTGCACCAACCTGGAGGCCTCCGACCGCTTTGGAGCAGGATTCGAGATGCCACCTCAGTGGTTGTCGCAGTGACCGAGGCAGTGCCAGATGTTGATCCTGCGTATAACTGAGTATTACTTATACGTGGACAAATTATTCCAGTTTGAGGCACTAGGGTGCCCATTAGTCTCACATTTCTGTGTCAACATCAACAGAACCCGGATTTAAAAGCCACTTAGGACTTGAAATGAAATATGATCATTTTAACAGCAAAATCTGCGCAGTGTGTCGGTTGCTTCCAAGTCGCAATTCCACATTTGGATGCACTGAATGAATTTCCCTTCTCTTGTGCCTCCTGTCTCACACCGAAAAACGTACACCTTTGGATCAGCAATCTTGAATATCGCAGCGTCACCGCAGCACTTCTTCACAGCAGAGTTTGAAATGCTCTTGTCTGTTGTTGACACTTGCAAATAACATTTGTGGCCCAGGATGGCTTTTACACATCTAGACTGTGTACAAGAACTGCAATCCAGCTCTTTATTTATGCGATGGGGCTTTCAAGAAGAATGACCTAACATGGAAACACTGACTTCTCTTCTCATCTCCAAAATGAGTATAACTAGACCAGACTCTTTTTCCCATGCACACTGCTAGCTTGACGTTCTGCCAAAAATATCCCCTGATTTTCCTTTTAAATATTCTTCTAAAGGAGCTAATGAAATGAATCTTTTTTTTTTTGAGACACCCTGCATCTGGCGCCATGCTATATCAGCCAGTTGGCTTTGTCCCGTGTTAGTACACACACTAGCAGATTAATACTTCCAGTAGTTCTAGAAGTTCTCGTGCCAAGAGCCGTAAATCACCGCAGTCATGGGTATTCAGGGAATGGAGCTGTTTGCCATCGGAGTGGTGATCATTCTGTTCGTGGCTGTTCTCAAACAGTTCGGCATTCTGGAGCCCATGTCGTTTGAAGGTAAGGAGCATTCTAGAACTGAGGTCCTCCCCTTTGTTGTCATGGTGATATGCTTGACCAATGGGGCCTGTGGGGCCGGGGTTGCGTCGGGTACATCTTCAAGATAGGGATAACAAATCTGATGATTCTTCTCTAGTAATGTTGTGATGTTTGTGTTCAGGTGAAGGAAAGGTATTGCGCTTTAACAATACTTTTGAAGGCAGTAATACACTGTTCCTGTTGAGTTTTAGATGCTTGTGAGTTTTGAAGGTCATTGGTGGGAGAAAGTATGAAGCGTTTATCGCAATGTTTGCTGTACTGTACACAGACGTAAATGCAACATATACATCTCACACCAGGTGTTACCGTGGGACTGCAGCAATGGGATACTGTGGGCCAAAATTGTCCTTCGAAATTTTAAATCTGGCACAACCTCCTTTTGGGGATGATCTTAAAAGTAAAAAAATAAATCATAAATAGAGTAAATGATATATTTCTATTAATTCTAAAAAGGAGTAATCATAATTTGTTTATATATTATTTGCCAATTATACATTTTAATTAGCTTATTGTTTTTATTATAAACCAATTGAAGGCTATTTGTATGTCCTAATTTAAATGAGCAGTTTACATTAAATAGAAGTGAAATAAATTTAACATGCTATATTCCATCTGATATGAAATTAAGCTGACATGATATACTCCATCTAAAAGTATTAGCTACAGCATTTTGTCATAATTATTATGATTGCTGCTTTTATCACCTTATTAATTAGGAGATTAAATGCAAAATCTGAACTAAATGTTACACTAAAAAAGGTGATTAAAATCAGTTGATTTAAAAAAAAAAAGTTAATGGACTTACTGCATAACTACCTAAATAGCTGATTATACCTGTGTGGGTGTGTCTGTTATTAATGTTATAGGACATTTTTTTTATTGTTTAGGTTTATGGTGTGCTAGTATGTGATTTGTTTTGAACAAACAGCGCATCCAGATTTTTATTTTCCTCATACTTAAAGACAAGTAACTTATTGAGAACGTTATATTGGTGTCAGAAATACTGCATTCTCTCTCTCTCTTTCTCACACACACACACACACACACACATACACACACACACACACACTCACTTTCTCTCTGAATAAAAAACCCAGTCTAGCATTACCCTTCATTCATTATGTATGCTGTATTGAACAGGCTTTCTTTACGGCTACCTAAAAATGGGTCCGCTGGTCTCTGTACTGGGTCCTGAAGGGCACTGTCCATTTCCCTCTTACCCCTCACTTCATCACAAGATCATATCCGCCAATCATTTCTGAAAGTACAGATCAGAGTCAGCACCTTCATATAGACGCACTTCCTCTGGAGTCACAAACTTGAGATTGGAGATATTTTTATTTTCTCCACACTTCGTCTGCGGTCTGGTGGACGTGCCCTGTGTCGTGTCGCATCTTTGTTGTCTCAAATTACTTACTATCAAGACATTAAGAGTCATGTGACAATTGGCCTGCAACGATGTGGAATACTTGGCATCTGTGTGCTGTTTTGTACATTCATATTCTTGCTTGATTAATCTGGTTGTATTTTTGTTCGGTTTTCCTTAAATGCTCTCGACATTAGTGTCTCTTCTGTTTGACTTTCAGGAACAGAGGTGATTGGTCATTGTTATTAATGAGAATCAATCTAAAACGATCAGTTATTTTCTTCATTAAAAGTATTACAAGTGAAAAGAATGGCATTATTGAAAGGTGCTTTGAGCTGCACTTTTGATTAAAGTCATGAACAATGCAGTCTTATCAATATCCTGATAAAAATAAAACTTCATAGAGTCATGCATATTTTTGCAATAATTATTTTAATCACTTTGAGTGGCCTAAGCTGCTCTTAGGTTTTCTCTACACTGCAAAAAAAATGATTTTCTTACTTATTGTTATTAGAATCTTTGTCTTGTTTTCTAGTATAGATATCTAATATGAATCAAGTCGTTTTACTTAAACGGCTTAAGGTATTAAGTATTGTTTTCTACAAAGCATTATCAAAATTTTGTTAGTTTTTGCTTAAAAAGCAAAAAAAAATTCTGCCAATGGGGTAAGAAAAATAATCTTAATTCAAAGGCTATTTTTCTTGCCCCATTGGCAGATACTTTTGCTTGTTTTAAGCAAAAACTAACAAAATTTTGTTTTTGTTTTTCAGAAAACAAGACATAACATCTTAAGTCATTTTACTTTTAAAATAAATGCATCTTGATTCAAGAATTTTTAGATATTTATACTACAAACCAAGACAAAAATACTAAGAAAATCATTTTTTGCAGTGTAAACCATATTTGGCTGGCCTGGTTTGTGTATTTTTATGATGCTTTGACTACTTGTCAGCTGTCAGACTGGGAAATCAGGGTAGACCAGATAAAACCACCTAAGACCAGCAGTTTTAAGGTTGGTTTACGCAGTTTTTTTCAGCAAGGATATACGGTATAGGTGCTAACAGTATAGACATAACACATCAGCTTTTATAACCGCCAGTTATGCAAATAAACACTTGATCATCTGGAAGGGTCCGAGTGCCTCCTGTCATCTATACGTAAATCTTCTTCCAGTATTGGCCCGTGAGCCGGACCACCCAGCGGATCAGCAGGGGACTATTTTTAGCTCAGTGGCATCACTTACTACATCTCTGTTTATTCCTGAGAGCCGTGTTTCAGGAGGGTGAAGTTTATTTTGGGCTTCTGCTTGTGTGAATCTAATACATAATCAGAGACGCTGAAGTTTAATTTTGAAGGGAAGTGTGCGTAATGATCAATATGTGCCAGCTCTGTTGCATGAGAGGCATTTGATCTGTCAGCTATTATTTTGTTCAACTTGCATGTTTGTGCTCATAGTATAATGGAAATTGTCTACTGTGGTGCATCGCAGACGTGAAGCATCAGCCACCAGAGGGCGATGTTTCTTTATGATCTCAAACCTGGGTGATGGGGCTCAGGCGAGGAACCAATGGGTGAAGTTTTGGCTGGTTAGCATGATTAGACATTCTGGTTCTAAAAAAGCATTTCTCTGTTCACAGCCAGTGGGATTTTAGGGATCACAAATTGCAGCATTGTCTCTTGCTTCATCATAAAAGGAATATTTATTATTCAAAAGTTGTTGTTTTTTTGCAAGAAATTAATACTTCTATTAAGCAAACTTGCAATAAATTGGTCAAAAATGACAGTAAAGACATTTGTGATGTTATATATGATATCTATTTCAAATAAATGCTCCCTTTGAACTTTCTATTAATTAAAGAATCAAAAAGAAAAATTAATTAAATCATAAAAAAATAAATGTTGTCACCGTTTACACAAAAATATTAAGCAGCACAACTGTTTTCATTGATAATAATAACATTTTACTTGAGCAGCAAATCATCATATTAGAATGATTTCTGAAGGATCATGTGACACTGAAGACTGGAGTAATGATGCTGAAAATTCAGCTTTGCATCACAGAAATAAATTCTATTTTAAAATATATTCAAACAGAAAACAGCTATTTTAAATTAGAGTAAAATTTCACAATATTGCTATTTCTACTGTATTTTTGATCAAATAGATGCAGCCTTGGTGAACATAAAAGACTTCTTTCAAAACTATTTTAAAAAATCCTATAGACCCCAACCTTTTGAACAGTAGTGTATATCAATTCATTATTAAAAATGCATTATTTTGTAAAATTTAATTTAATTTTGAAATCATTTTAATTTGTGAATTAGTTTTTTGTTTTTTAATTTTCATACTTATTGCCACTTCAAGGGCCAAGTTCAAGACCCATTTGGATCATATTTGCACTCTAATACTAAAGATTTATTGAACTTTGGCCTGTAAAATACATTTGTACTGTTTATGTAACCTGTAGACATCAGTCGTACTTTTGTTAGCATCGTTAGGATCAATCCCCTTTGAAAACTCTTAAATTCTTCGGTGCTAATGGTTTTTGGCTGTCATAAATCTGTTGTGCATGACAAAATCTAAAGGATCATTCTTCGCAAGAGAGCACTGAATAACAATGCTGCCAGTAAGAGGATAAATGAAGAACAGTCTCTGTAGATCACTGTCATATCACAAAGGCTGAAATACAGAGAGAACAATTAGTCGTGGGAAACTGGTTCACAAGACAAGGGAAGCAGGATTTAGGGCACCTTGTGATTGTGCATCTGTTCCAACAACTTCAAACATTAAATGTCCATTCCAGACCAATCAAAGGCATAAAAACGTTTTACTTTTGTCAGGGAAGCTTCTTATGAACTGCATTCCTGAGGACCAAAATGTATGTACTACAAAACGTAATGATTTGCTGCGTTGACTCGGTGACTTGACAAGGTGTCTGTTTTTTATCATCATGTCAAAGTTCAAAATTCATGTTGGGGTTGTGTCTAAATCTAATTGGGACAACCTTGTCTCCTGAGTGGGAGTTTTCTCAATTCCCTTTGAAAATTGTGTCAGAGTGAACTTTTAAATAGATGTGAGAAGAATAGAGGAATGAGAGAGGAGAGTTACCAGCGTATATCTGGACTCCAAAGTCATTTTGGACACAAGGCTAAGACAAGATGACATCAACATAAGATGTTTTTTGGGAGTTTTTCGAAAAGTGTAACAGATGTTTCTCGAAACAGGACATCTGCCCATCTTTCTACCTCAATTACGTTATCGGCTTTCTAGGATACTTATGTTTCATTTATGAAGCTTGTGGAATTAACAGTGTAAATCTGGACTGAGCTGGAAGAACAAGACGTGTTGAGGGACAGAGTGTCAGGATGAGTGTGAGATGGGAGACAGAGGGGTTACAGACCGTGGGCATCGTCTGCCTTGTCATCATGTTTCTCAAACTCATGCATCTGCTTGGACTCATAGACATAACTGAGACAGGTGAGAGAAAGAGAGAGAAACTAGCAAACATCATTCCAGGGGTTGCTTAGATGTTATAGCCTACTTGTCTTATATTTACATGACCTTAACACTGTACAAGCTTTTTTTGACAGCATCCGTGGCATTTCAGTCCAAATATCTTAATCTTCCTTAAAATAAAATACATTTGTTTGAGAGACAAATTTGCATATAATATTCAGAGAATTTATGATGAATTTAGTTGATTTTTTTCCAATAAAAATATTTTGTTCATGTTATAAGCATAAAACTCACTAATGTTTGTTAGATTGAAGTTCAAAAGTTAATGGTTTAATGAAATTTAATTGTAATTTAATTTCTTATTAATACTATACAAATATTGTCTTATTGTCATATACAGTTTTTGCTTCTTAAATACAATTTTGTTGTATTGAGGATGTTTAGCTATTTCCTTTTCTTTACTGGAAAACAAGTTTTGTTTAGTTGTTTGTTATTTTTCCATGTGTAGCAACCAACAGCATTCCAGATGGACTGTGTTTAACCTGGAAAATTCCTTTTTATTTCCATTTTTGAGGGATTTTCCAGTTCTTTAAGCTTTCAATGTCTGTTTAGAAATAGGTAACTTTTGTTCCCTAAAGCTTCACAGGGTTATTTGCTCTTCTTTTACATTTTTTATAAACTATTATAGTATTTATGAATATTTTCAATTATTTTAATATTTTCCATTTAAATTTTTTGTCATTTTGTTTTGTGCTTTTGTCATATATATATATATATATATATATATATAGTTTTAATAATTTTAGTACTTCTACTTAAATTTAGTTTATTTCTGTTAGTTGCCAAAGAAGTTTTTCATCTAATATTTATATTTTATATTATTTCAGCTTTATTTCAATTAACATGATTAACTGAAGTAGTAAATAGTTTTAGTTAACAATAACAACACTGATTATTTGATATAGTTTCTCTTCCTCCGTCCACCTTTTTTTTTTCTTTTTTTTTTTAGTGATTGCTCTATTTTTTGTGGCTTTTTTGACTTGACCGTTTCTCTCTTTTTTTTCTCCTTTCACTCTCTCTGACCCTTTCTGTCCTTCTCGTTCCTCCCTATCTCACTTCATCTGTTTTTGTAAAGACGGTGAGTGTAAGCACCTGTCTAGTTTAGTCTCTTTTCTTTGTTATTCGGTCTATCTCCTTTTCTTTTTGTGGGATGCTTTCTTCATTATGTGATTGACTATACTAGCTCATATCCAAACACTAGCAGAGTTTAGAAGAAATACTGAATTCCACCAATTAGAATTGCTGAAGCCTAACAGTAAGGAAACCCTCAAATTAGTCATTCACATTGACACCAACAGTCAGTCACACTGAAAAAGAAAGAGCCACCCTGTCTATCAAACCTCCATTTCTTTCTCTTTCCTCTTCATGCACATCTTTGACTTTTATGCTAACTCTTTTACTTTTACTCCCCTTTTTCTTCCTCTTTCTCTCCTCGCAACCGCTGTCTCCCTCTTTGAAATGCTCTCTCACCCCATCCCGTCCTGCATCCCATCAACTCACCCCCTTCCCGACCCCTTCCCCCTCTATCTCTCTGCTTTCCCCCTCTTCCTCTCTCTTTTTTTGCTCTTTCTCTCCCATAGACAGCAGTGACAGTGACCTCGAGCTGTCCACGGTGCGACATCAGCCCGAGGGTCTGGAGCAGCTGCAGGCTCAGACCAAATTCACCAAGAAGGAGCTGCAGTCCCTTTATAGGGGCTTCAAAAACGTGAGTATCTGTTGAAGACGGGACAAATAAGGATTAAAGTTGAGTTAATGTTTGTGCTCAGTTGTTTTCTTTTTTGTGGTGGGTCAAATATCGGGACTGTATGTTGCAGAGTAAGAATTTGGTATTTTTGCTACAGTTTTAAAAGAAAGAAATGAATGATATGAAAAAAAGTTTTATGCTGAGCATTAAATTTGAAATTTAACTTCAAACAGAACTGCAAAAAGATAGATTTTTTTACTTCATTTTTTTTTACATTTAACCATTAAACTCACCTACACCGTTTCCAGAGTATTCTGGATGGCTGCTAGATGGTTTCTTACTGATCCATCAGCTCAAAAGCGTCCAATTCTCTATGATATTCTGGTCCCTTGATATGACTCACTTAACATAAGTCTCTTTTTTCAACCATTTTATTGTCCACCAGGTGAAAACTCAACCCAATTGCAAACAGTAGTAGTATTTTAATTATTATACTATACAGTTACTATACTATACAGAGCTTTGGGGTTGAAAATGTTGTTCTTTCTGTTTGTATCAGCAGATGTGTACTATATAGGACAGAAAATGAGCACATTGCACTTATTTAAAACCTTCACGAGCTGCCGGTGTGGCACAGTGAGAATTAGTCCATTATCTGTTTAATTAAATGTTTAATTAGATGTGCCTCTCTTTCCATTTAAGGAGTGCCCAAGTGGTTTGGTTGATGAGGAAACTTTCAAGACCATCTACTCTCAATTCTTTCCCCAAGGGGGTAAATACACGTTTTTCACTAAATCAGTAAATGTGTTCATTGGTTTTGCATGAATTGTGATTTGGGACTAATTGGACTAATTAGTCTGTTGTTCTTACTGGTCTATTTGTTGTTATTTCCTCAGATGCCACCACATACGCCCACTTCTTGTTTAATGCATTTGATCTTGATAGAAACGGCTCAATTCGTTTTGAGGTGAGAATATCCTTAATCAAAGCTTTTTTTATCACCCTCATTTTTTCAATGTCTTCATTGTCTACTCTCTGCTCTCTGTGACAGGACTTTGTGATTGGTCTGTCTGTGTTGTTGAGAGGATCTGTCACTGAAAAGCTGAACTGGGCTTTCAACCTTTATGACATCAACAAGGATGGATACATCACTAAAGAGGTTCTTGTTAAACCTTTATGTTCTAATGCACCAGAGGCTCCTTCACTGACTCTTTTGTAAAGCAGACTCGTGTGTGTGTGTGTGTGCGTGTGTGTGCGTGTACTGGGCTTTCAACCTTTATGACATCAACAAGGATGGATACATCACTAAAGAGGTGCTTGCTAAATCTTTATGCTCTTATGCTCCAGTGGTTCCATCACTGATGCTTTTGTCATGTAGACTCAAATAGTCATAAGTGACGTGTGTGTGTGTTGTAGGAGATGCTGTTAATCATGAAGTCAATCTACGACATGATGGGCAGGTACACTTACCCCTGTGTGCGAGATGAAGCTCCATCTGAACATGTGGAAAAGTTCTTCCAGGTATCAGTAACAAGCACATTTATATGAAGACTCAAAAACAATCATACCAGAGTATTAAGATCTTCTACACTTACTACATTTTCTTATAGAAAATGGACAGAAATCGAGATGGTGTAGTCACTATTGAGGAGTTTATTGAGACCTGTCAGAAAGTAAGTTGAAATTAGTGTTTACTCACAAATGTCGGTGTAAATGGTTTGAAAAAACATTCTTGAATAAATTATTGCATTCAATTCAATGTAAAAATGTATATGTATTATTTGTAAGAAACATTCTTTAAATTATCATATTCCATGTGAAAATTGCATAAATAGTTAAAAAACAAATAAAATGTTGATCACTTTTAATGTGAAAATTTACAAGAATTACTCATAAAATGCATATGTATCACCTTCTGTTTAATGCAGTCTTAAATACATTATATAACTATTTTGTTATTTATCACATTTAATTAAATAAAAAAGTTAATAGTTTGTAACAAAAAAAAAAAACATAGTTACATAAATTATTACTTACAATGCAAACATTTACATGAACTGTTCTTAAAATCATTCTTCTGTAAATCATTACATTTAATTCAGTGCAAAAATGTACAAATAGTTTGTGAAACCATTTTTATGGAAATTATCACATTTAATTGAATGTCCAAATTACATAAATAGAAATAAATCCATCGTTATGTACATGATCAAATTCAGTCCAATGTAAAAATTTATGGAAATTACTTTTTCCAATTACTTATATTTTCATATATAAATTTTTGCACTCTTTAATAAAAAATGTACGTAAAATGTATAGCCATTTTTAAATAATCACATTGTATTTAATGCAAAAATAAATGTAAATAGTTTGTAATCCCATAATTTATTGCAATAATTTCAAATGTGAATATTAATAGTTCATAAAACCATTTTTACATAAATTATCACAGTCATGTTCTTAAAATCATTCTTTTTTAAATCTATGTAAATCATTTATTTAAAAAATTACATAAACATTCAGTTCAAATGTGAAAATTTGTGTATGGTTCATAAAACAAGATTTGACTTTTTCATACCATATTTGAACTGAACATGACCGTGAATGAGATTTGATAACTATGCGAAAGCAAACTGTCCCTTTAAGGTTGATGCCGACTATTTCAAACGGTCCTAACTGATTCCTCTTCTGCTTTCCAGGACGAAAACATCATGAACTCCATGCAGCTCTTTGAAAATGTGATTTAGGACAGGAGTGGAGTGATCTAAAGCTAAAACAGCCCTCAATGTCCCAATCCAGTTCTCTCCACATGTCTATATACCAAACTAGCACAGCAGTCACTCTCTGTCTTGTCCTGTAGCACTACTCCCATGCCTGCTGCACTCTGTAAAATCGTATAGACCAACACATAGCCTACAGTATGGCATCACAATTTGTACTTCACAGCAGGACTACTTTTAAAAAGAAAAGCCTGGACGGCCGGGATCCTTCCAGTTGCTAAATACCGGCAACCGTGTGGTGGAACTTTCTGATCCGAATGAACAAATGACGTAGCATAGCCACGTTTTGTAGCACTGGTTGATGGATTCCCATGGGCTCTCTGACGTCCATATAAAAACCATCACCGCTCTGGACTGCTTTCTTCTGCCTTACGAATGAGGGACGTTACAAGACTCAATCTCAACCTTCCAGATACCATAGTTTGAAGGAGAGTACAGTAACTATGGATTTCAAGGGACCCAAAGGAGCGTCTAGCACCAATGACGATTTGAAGCACACCATGTAATACTCACCAAAAGAACAAGATTAATGTTGAAAACCAACCTGAAGCATGCCTGTCCAAATATGTGAGATATTTGTGATTTTCTTGCATGGAGACTGACAAAGTTGTACATTTTCTTCCTTGTAAGCCAGTAGGTCCCACAGAAGACTGTAAGCAAACTAAAGCAACTGTATGCGTGAAGTTACATAGTGTACCAGTGTTTATAAGTTCTATATTGCACATATCAGTGGGGCCAGGATGATTTGTTTGGTCACATTTGATTCTTGCACAGCAATGGGGTATATTAAAAGTTATATTTACAGTGTAGGCATTTTAGAAGTATAGAAGTATGTGTTTTATTTTCAGGAATGTATTTATTTGTCAGGCGGCGTCTAATGGAATGCAGGGTTCGGGCATGAACGGACATGTCCTGGTTATTTATTATTATGCTCATTTAAAAAAAGAAATCATTTGGATTTTGCTCTCTCTCTATATATATATATATATATTTGAAACAGACTGAGATATATACTGTACGAGAGGCTTGTTTATCTTTATTTTTTGCTTTCGCCCACATGGTTTGTAAAGGTTACATATTATTTCATTAAGTACAGTACACAATGGGCAACCTTGGGAATCTCCTTGTTATATGACAGTTGTATTATCAGGAATATGGATATATATTTTGCTCTTATGCAACAATCCCCTTTTATTTGGGGATGGTGGGAAACTATTGCTCATCTATGAAGGAACAAATACTATGATGAAGGTGAAGTTAAAGATTCAAAGGTACTTAAAAGTCAGTTTTCAGTTCACTTTCAGTAGCAACACCTAAATTATACCTAAAAGCTCTTATTTATTTATTCTTTGTTTATTTGGTTGGAGCAGTTTAATGTAGATCCAATGAATAAAAGATGCACTACTCTTGATCAAAACCAGTGTGTTTCTGTTAATGTTATGGTTTTTATCAGTGTTGGGGGTAACGCATTACAAACACATTTCTGTAATGTAAACAGAATAATTTTCTAAGTAACTGGTAAAGTAATGCATTACTTTTCAGTGGTTCTCAACCAGAGGACTGGAGCAAAGTAATCATTTTTTAAATTTAGAATGAAACCAAAAAACATAAAAATAAAATTGAATTTAAAATATTAGCAAAAACTAAAATTCTATATCAGTTATATTAAACTAACACTGCTTAAAAGTATTTAACATAATAAATTGTTAGTATTACTGATATTACTGAAATTATAATATTAAATGAATAATGAATATTTTAAAATAATCTAAAATTTTATTTAAAAAAATAAAAGATCTTCGAATATTGTGCTGGAAGTTTGAGAGCCACTGATTGACAGTAAGTGCTTTGCTTGAAACAGGCCACTCTTAAAGTGTGTGTGTGTGTGTGTGTGTGTGTGTGTACCTGTTTTTCTATTCTGGTGGGGACTTAAACCTGAATACACACAGACTCATGGGGACTTGTGTCACAGTGGGGACCTAAATTGAGGTCCCCACGGGTAAACAAGCTAATAAATCACACCGAATGAAGTTTTTTGAAAATCTAAAAATGCACAAAGTTTCCTGTGAGGGGTAGGTTTAGGTGTAGGGTTGGTGTAGGGCAATAGAATATACGGTCTGTACAGTAGAAAAACCATTACGCCTATGGAGAGTCCCCACGAGGATAGCAAACCAGACGTGTGTGTGTGTGTGTGTGAATCGAGATCAGAAAGGTGCCAGTTATTATAAGACAATTAAATCCCATGTATGACAAAAATACAAACTGCACCCAAGCAAACAGGAAAAGGGAAAACAATTTGCACCTTAACACAGTGATCTGAAACTAAATATCTGTGGGTATGACTGTGAATGTGTTTACATAGAATATCATGTCCTTGCAGAAATGCTTATCCCCATTTGCTATGTTTATGGAAGTCTGTGTGTGATCTGGTTCATGCTGGAGACATGTCTCCATTTTGTTTGCTTTGGGTGTCTGACTAGGGAATTTAATCTTTTCTAATCTCTGTACTCTTCACCTTACTCTCATGTATCATTTCTATTGGTTGTGGTTCATCTTCACATTTCCCATAACATCTTCCATCTCTGATTTCTATCTTATCACAGCTTCTGTGTGATTCCCTGAAATGTCAGGTAAAAGAACAAAGTATTAACCCATGTAAAATCTGAGTGAGGCCGATAGACCCACTAACCTACATCCCTCAATTAGCACCATAGATTAGCTAATGATTCAGGACATGAGCTCTTAAATAAGCAGGAAGAAGAGAAGTCAACACTGTCTAGTACTTGTTCATGTATTATGAAAGCACTACAGCTAACTAGGATTATTTCTCCAATCTGTTCAGGTCTGCCTCTCACCTGCTTCTATTTCCAGGAGTGACATCACTTCCTGTGTGCGTTTCTGACCAGAAATACATTTATTGATTCATGCCACTTATAGTTTAAGTGCAGATATTAAATTATGGAAGATGCAATCGACGTATGTTGTGTTGTCCTGTGTCATCATGTGAATGTATGATGAATTTGTTTAAAAAAAAATAGGGGGAATATTTAATCGAGAAAATCATTTCGATTTTAAGGTAGAAATGTAGACAATGTAGAAATGCTGTGTATTTCATATAAAATGTACAGTCAGTAAATATACAGAAAACAATTGTTTAAATGAGCAAATACAGAGTGTAGTTTTAAGAGTTATTTTTAAGTGTCTCGTGTCTGAAGCACAACCATGCTGATATACAGCCATATTGCACTGCTACTTGTGTGAAGATCTGACCGAGGTAAGGCTGCTCTTGGCAGGTTCATGTGTGCTAAACAGCTGCTGATGCGCTGGAACTCACAAAAAGTCAAAAGCTAATGTTCAAATAGACGTTATCTTTATTAATAAATTGCATATTTGAAGTCTAAGTACATTCTCACCTAAATAAAACAACATACTATGGCACAAAAACAGTATTATTTATAAAATTATAGTGGATTTGGGCATCGGTCATGTGAGAAATACCGCAAGCAGAGTGATATAGCCTAAACGTTGGAACGGTTGGCGTTCTGTTATCACTAGAATATTGCACTCCTCTTTGCCAATCAGATTCGAGGACCAGAAAGAACTGTTATACAAAATAAACTGAAATAACTAAATTAAATAATTTTTTAACTAATATCTTATTTACTATAAATGTATTTATACACGGGCCCCGGTGGTTTAAAAAAAACTGTCAAACATATAAGCAATGATCACACAGCTTGCATTAAATATTGTGTAGGCCTACTAAACATGGGTAAACCCACTCTTTCTTCCGCAAAACACTTATTTTAGGCTTACCAGTTGACACGCAGTCATTAATGTTAAATCCTACTCCAATTATGTTTGTAATTCAAGCATTCCAGTTATTAAACCTGAGAAAAGATCTTACAAGTGAGTAAAGAAAATTAGGGAAATGCCATATATGTCAAGTCGTGGCCTAATGGTTAGAGAGTCGGGCTCATAACCCAAAGGTTGTGGGTTCGAGTCTCGTACCGGCAGGGATTGTAGGTGGGGGGAGTGAATGTACAGCGCTCTCTCCCACCTTCAATACCACGACTGAGGTGCCCTTGAGCAAGGCACCGAACCCCCAACTGCTCCCCGGGTGCCGCAGCAGGGGCTGCCCACTGCTCTGGGTGTGTGTTCACGGTTTGTGTGTGTTCACTGCTGTGTGTGTGCACTTTGGATGGGTAAATGCAGAGCACTAATTCCAAGTATGGGTCACCATACTTGGCCACATGTCACGTCACGTCACTTCACTTCACTATACACAAGAAGTTGACTTTTTGCAAAAGGACATTTTTATTTATAACCTATTCACACCACTAGCGGGAAGTACAGAGTCATAAGGTACTGTAAATATTTTTAGAGAACACATACTCCCTTTGTGTGCATATTTGGGAGCCTGTGTTCAAATGTTCAGTGATCTGTCTAGTCAGTGGTGTTCTGCTCGCTCTTAAACCCTTCATTGAAAGCTTAGCAAAACCCCTAAATGTAACATTTCCACAACAAACACTGCTTCTTCTGTGTCTTCAATGGCCCTCTGCTGATGGAAAATAACTCAGCGACCTCCCTGTATACAAATATAATGTTTGGTAATGATGATATTGAAAAACAAGGCTATAGTTAAAGGTTGTTTCATGTCATTATGTAGTAGCGGTTACTGAATGTAGGTCAATGAAGTAATGACGCGCAGTACCGTCTGAAGACCGGAAGGGGGCGCCGAGAAACCCAACGAATGGCCTTCAGTGACACTGAGGGCGCCTAAAAAGCTTTTTATTTAAGATATTATTATTTATTTTAAAATTATTTTAAAGGTGTGTTTATTTCATTTAAATATGTTTACATATATTTGCCGTCTCTTTCCTCAACCTCTAACTTTTTGGTGGTCATTTGTATATTTGCATATTGTTTGTTGTAAATATGTCTGTTCAATGCTTTAAAAAAAAAAAAAAGATTAAAAACAGACTGGCGGCGCCATTTTTACTGTTAAAGCAGCACGTCGGAGGAAATGGGAGTCCTGTGAGGCGATAGGTATGGAAAGCCTATGGCAAGCCGTTTTAGCATTAAATACCCCTTGCTGTCTCAATCAGATTTTTAACTAGGAAGATCTTTCTTTAGAGATATCTGCATTTAGCTTTGTGACTAGGAAGAATTTCAATGTAGCTATCTGGAATTAATAATGTGACTAATCTTGTCCGTCATGCATTTATTTGTACTATTTTTCATGTTTTTATTGTATAATTACATTGTTCTTCATTATATCTAAATGTATAATAAATAAATTCAGACGAGCAGTTTGAGGTTTTCTGCCTTTATTGAACATTACACTGCATTTGGTCCGTTTTGCAACATGATTCAATTAAAATCACAGCGCTATACATACATGCACGCTGGAGACCTTTTACCACATATGGCTGCATCCAGATATTATTTAATAACCCCTGAAGCACTTCATCCAGTAGCTTTTCTCTCAGTGACAAGAAAAGCAGACCACTGTTGTTAGCACTTAGCAGTTAGCACTAAACATTAGTCGGGGAGGAACTCTGGGAGGAGCTGAGTAAATTTAGTCTCACGTCACACAACACCACATTCGACTAGGAGCAGGTACAATTCAGATATCTTAAAATATAATTGTGACTAGTCGAAACTGAATTAGAGATATCTCTAATTACCTTTGCGTATGTGTGACGCCCTATTGAAGATA
>NW_015540860.1:434897-437999 GCF_001515605.1 Sinocyclocheilus anshuiensis | reverse complement strand
TTTTTTGACTGCATCTGATTCTGAAGCATTGTTCTTGTCCGTCATGCATTTATTTGTACTATTTTTCATGTTTTTATTGTATAATTACATTGTTCTTCATTATATCTAAATGTATAATAAATAAATTCAGACGAGCAGTTTGAGGTTTTCTGCCTTTATTGAACATTACACTGCATTTGGTCCGTTTTGCAACATGATTCAATTAAAATCACAGCGCTATACATACATGCACGCTGGAGACCTTTTACCACATATGGCTGCATCCAGATATTATTTAATAACCCCTGAAGTAATTCATCCAGTAGCTTTTCGCTCCGTGACAAGAAAAGCAGACCACTGTTGTTAGCAGTTAGCACTTAGCACTAAACATTAGTCGGGGAGGGGCTCTGGGAGGAGCTGAGTAAATTTAGTCTCACGTCACACAACAGCACATTCGACTAGGAGCAGGTACAATTCAGATATCTTCAAATATAATCGTGACTAGTCGAAACTGAATTAGAGATATCTCTAATTACCTTTGCGTATGTGTGACGCCCTATTGAACATATCTATGACGTCATTACAGATATCTTAAATGGAGTTTTGACTAGTCATAAAGTATTTGGAGATATCTCTAATCCGATTTCTTACTAGTGCAATTATAATTGCAGATATCTCTAATTGTCATTGTGACTAGTCGAATTATAATTATGACTCGTTAAAATACAATTGTTCCTATCTTAAATTATATTTATGGATAGTCAAAACAAACTTTTAAATGCTAAAACGGCTTGCAATAGACCATAGACTGTGGGCAGACACGACACCGGCAAAAGAGATGACTGGGACGTTGCGTCATCGCCTGTGAACAATTCTATTGGCCGAGAGTCACCAGAAGGCGGGGTTTATCAGCGTTCCGACGTCAGAGTTTGTTTTGAGCATGCGTTGAAATACCACAGTGCCCCGTTAGCTGTGTGAATGTCCGTGTGTTGCTATATAATAGGGAAAAATCGCTCCACTCGTCTCCTGCTCATCATATAAGCCAGTCTAGTCAGAAGACTTTGTCCTGCCGAAGGTGTTTGCTCAGAGAAAGCCGCTGTTTCTGTATTTACCCTCGGTAGTGGTCATGTAGGACACTCAGTGCTGACGAGGTACCGCGACAGAACACAAGGGGAAATTACAGAAGAGGACAACGATTTGTTTCTTCCCGGAAAGGTGAGAAATAACGACTCGGTGTGTTTTATCACACAAGTGGTGTATTGTAATTGTAAATATAAACTTTCTTAATATCAAATAGGCGTAATTATTATAATAATTAATGATGTAAAAATGTCCTAGTCGCTCCCCATCAACACCCCAGGATCAGGATTGCAGTCCCAGAGATGCGATGCTGGCTTGTAACTGGGTTGCTTATTAAAGACGATTCTGTTATATGATCATTTACAGTTTTCGTGTTTGGTTTATGTGTGTTTATAAGACACGATTTTGAAATATGGGTGGCGTTCTGCACTATTGATCTGCCTGTTGGGCCATGCCCATAGAGATGTTGAAACACAGGCTCTTTTTTATAGACCACGTGCTTTCAATCTGTCTGGTTTGAGATGTATTTTCTCATCTTATAATAACTACCAGTGACAGCGAGTTCAACTCTCTTTTACAGGCTGCGCACATGCTTGATGCTTTTCATCCCTTAATTAATGGATAATAATACAAGATTATGTTAAAATGTCATGTTAGATTAAACTAAACGCAACACAGTATCAAGTATATGGTGTTTCTATTAAAAGCAGTGAGACAATTGTTTTTCTTTTATGTATCTGGTATGATGATATGATAGTTTAAATATTAAACATTCTTATCTTAGTTGATTAAATAAAGGTATACTTCTTTTGATTATCTTTGAGAGGTATGTCAAGGTTAGTAATAATGTGATGGAAGAGGTGACAAAGGGTGAAGCATGTGAGGAAGATGTGAGCAGGTTCATGCCGGTTCAATTACTGACCATCATCTGTGACTCATGTGATGCAACCTGGACATTTATTGTTTGTGCCTCATTAATTATCATGAGTGGGTTTGGTAATTGGTGCATGTTTTCCGTTAGTGATTTCGCAACTGTAAATGGCGCACTGTAAAACCCGATAAGTTCAGAATACTCAAAATTGTTGTGGACACCAATTACCTCAAAAAATTTAATTAAGCAACTCAAATTTTTTAAGTTAACATTAATTATAAATAACAATTAAGTCAAACTAAAAAGCTTAAATTTGTTTTTGCTTAATGTTTAAGTGCAGTGTACTTAAAATTATTGTGTATCATACGTAATGTTTTAATTTTAACGCAGTAGTGCTTTATTAAAAACAAATACTAACTCAAAAAATACACTTATGCATAAAAAACACACGCACAACTGTGGCTATATAATTGAGGATTTTTTTTATTCAGCCTTTTTTAAACCGCATGAACGGTGTTCTGAATGTCAAACACTGGAAGATCATCTCATCACAACTGCAGTGCTTGCAGGACTTGTAGTGGTTTCATTGTCCAAAATCAGCTGGAGAGGTGTTTGTGTCAGTGATGTCTGGCTCGCCCAATTCCTCCTGGAATAAGCACAGAGGGTAAAACTTTAACTTCAGAGACTAAAAGTAGACATTTATATTTACTGCCAATAGAGTGGGGGAACTATAACGTCAGAACCCTGAAGAGTAATTCGCCGTGTGTTCCTTCTAGATTTCCCTATGGGGTTTTATAATGGGGTTTTTCAATTAAAATAAAGCCGGTGGTAAGCATAACTTGACGATACTTTTACGTTTTGTTGTACAACGTAAATTACACACATCCATACCCAAAATACAAATTTTGAAGCAGTTATGTTCATTTTTGAAAACGTACGTTTTTAATAAGTAGCTAGATGAGAAGGTTTAGGCTGTGAGTGTGTGCAGTTTATATTGTAGAACAAAACGTAGAAGTATCGTCAAGTTATGTTTACCACAGGCTTTATTTTATTCATAAATTGAAAAACCCCATAAAAAAAAAAAAAAAGAACCCGCGGTGAATTACACTTCCTGGTTCTGACGTCACAGTTCCCCCACTCTATTTCAGATCTATTAATGCACTTAATACTTA
>NW_015540860.1:433340-434080 GCF_001515605.1 Sinocyclocheilus anshuiensis | reverse complement strand
TCATCACAACTGCAGTGCTTGCAGGACTTGTAGTGGTTTCGTTGTCCATGATAACAAAATCAGCTGGAGAGGTGTTTGTGTCAGTGATGTCTGGCTCGCCCAATTCCTCCTGGAATAAGCACAGAGGGTAAAACTTTAACTTCAGAGACTAAAAGTAGACATTTATATTTACTGCCAATAGTGTGGGCAACTATAAAGTCAGAACCCGGAAGAGTAATTCGCCGTGGGTTCCTTCTAGATTTTCCTATGGGGTTTTATAATGGGGTTTTTCAATTAAAATAAAGCCTGTGGTAAACATAACTTGACAATACTTTTACGTTTTGTTGTACAACGTAAATTACACACATCCATACCCAAAATACAAATTTTGAAGCAGTTATGTTCATTTTTTAAAACGTATGTTTTTAATAAGTAGCTAGATAAGAAGGTTTAGGCTGTGAGTGTGTGCAGTTTATATTGTAGTACAAAATGTAGAAGTATCGTCAAGTTATTTTTACCACAGGCTTTATTTTATTCATAAATTGAAAAACCCCATAAAAAAAAAAAAACCCATAGGAAAATCTGAAAGGAACCCGCGGCGAATTACACTTCCTGGTTCTAACGTCATAGTTCCCCCACTCTATTTCAGATCTATTAATGCACTTAATACTTACATTTCATGTCCTGAAGAACAGTTCTCCTCACACACGTACACTGAAGATCAAACATTTAGAATGTCATGCAACATCTGTGAAAGCTTG
>NW_015540860.1:413337-433164 GCF_001515605.1 Sinocyclocheilus anshuiensis | reverse complement strand
TAAACACATTTCATTACACCAAATACACAAAATAATGTTCTTTTTAGCAACATCATATGACCCCTTTAAGTTTGCTCCGGTCGCTTGCGAGTCTCCACCATGTTGAATGGATTCTTCTGAACGTCGGTTAGAGCAACGAGGTGACGTCACTTTACGTCACTTAGTAAACTTAAAAATAATAATTTTAATAGAAGAGTTTACTCAAAACTGTTGAGTCACACAAAAATAAAACTAAATTCCTCGTTCAGAAAATGTAATTGTTATAAGTTGCATCAACGATTTAACAGACTTTAATTGCAGTGTTCTTAATCTTTATAAGTTAGTATTACTGTTCGGGTTTACAGTGCGTTTAAGGAAATGGGTAGGTGATGTGGGCTAGTAAACGTTTCTAGGGTAATTCCAGTCTTCAGTGTCACATGATCCTTCAGAAATCATTATAAAATGCTGATTTAAGAAACATTTCTTATTATCAATGTTGAGAACAGCTGTGCTGCTTAATTGTGTGTGTGTGTGTGTGTGTGTGTGTGGAATGAATAGAAACTTCAAAAGAAAAGCATTTATTTGAAAAAAAAAAAAATATTCTAACATTATAAATGTCCTTACTGTCAATTTTGATCAAGTTAACATGTCCTTGCAAATAAAAGCAGTAGTTATTGAGCAGTAGCGTATGTTTATAATATTGCTCAGCTCTGAAAAATGTATACAGCAAGATGTTGATCCTAGAGCAAAATTTTCCACAAGCCATCTTGATAACATGGGCCTGTCTGTTGACGGTCTCATTGGAAAAATTAGTACATTGTAAACATTTTTACAGTAATGTGCACAATTGTTCAGTAGTTAATATAGAAACTTGCTACCTGACATACAAATTAAAATTTTCCTCAGCAATCTCTATGAAATGAATTTACCCAGCAGTCATGAATGACTGGAAATGTCATGGAAATCATTTGTTCAAACATTAAGAGAATGCTGCAGGATGAATGGCAAAACATGCCAACCTTCGTAGCTATGCATAGATAGAATAAAGGGCATCTGTAGCCAACCTCTCCATCTTTCTGATTCATTTGTTTTTTCTGTTCTTTGATATTTGCTTACGAGTCATTGACAGTGTAAGTGGGTTTGGGTATTTGTGTAAATGATGCCTGAAATGTCCATTCATGTGGTGTTGTATGAACTATGACTTTTGGGATTTGTCTGGTCAGTGACATCTCCACCTAGATGCCAATAATGACAGTATTTCGCCAGTGTATTTTTTGATAAGTGGGCAGTTTGATCCCATTTGCGTAAGATAACGAATGTCTCTGAGAACAGAATTGATTCTTCTCTGTTTGAGCCATTCCTTTAATATTATATAAACTGAAAGACATCCAGGATTGCATAAACAGTTTAGATAAACAGATGTAGCTCAGAGGAACACAGAGTGGATTGTGGCAGCTGTATTTTACAGCACAGGCTGTCAAACAGCAGAAGACTCTTTTGAGTGGAATGTTTTGCTTAAACAAATCTGTTGTGCTTTGTTTAGACTTGCCTAAATATTGTACAGAGAAGTTAAAGGCAGTGGATCCTAATAGTTGTATTTCTCATCTATGATACATTAATAAATGTGTTTTAATTAGCTTTTGTGCATAGAGGGCTGTAAATAACGCTTTTTTTGTTTTCCTCTTGCTTTTTTGTTAGTTTGAATCAGCATTTGTCAGCACAAGTTCCTCTTCACAATCCAATCATGCCAAGAAGTGGATTAAGAAATTGCCAATTAACTGTATTGATTTCTCATAACTGTAAGTCTCACTGTGTGTAAGTGAGAACCATGTAATTAAATGGTGAAGCTGAGAGAGCATGTTAACAAACCAGCAGGCTGACAGTCACAAAACCTTAACACGCCACTGGAAAACAAGAGGGTATTGAAGTTTTTCTCAGTCATCTGATCACTCACAAAATGGGATTTAGTCCCGTGAAGCGGGAAAAAAAAATGGCATCACTCTTGTTCACGCTTATGCTATTTCAGTCTTTTTCAAACCAATTCTGTTTCTCTGTTCTCTTTTTCTGTTTCTTTCCATTTTTCTTGAGCAAACATTTGCATTATAAGGTGCTTTTCTTATCATTTACAGAATGAGCGTGTACAGGCTGTTGATTTAAATAAGAATCTTTGTAGTTGGGTTTTTTTTTTTTTTTCTAGTTTGGCAGCAGTGAATTCACATAACGGTTCAAAAAAGTTTTTTTTTTTTTTTGGTCATCTGTATTGTATTTAATTCACCCCAAAAATTTCAAATCTGCCTTTTTTTTACCCTCATGTTATTCCAAACCTGTATGGCTTATTTACTTCTGTGGAATATAAAAGATGATATTTTGAAGAATGTTGGTAACCAAACCAACAGAAGAAAAAGTTACACTGGGTTGGAACATCGTGAAGGTGAGTAAATCCTTTAAAAAAAAAAAGGTTCCTTTTAAGATTTTCTGTAGTTGTAGTTTCTAAAGTTGTATTTAATAACAACCTATGAATTGCACCTATTGGCCTCTGATTGAGGTTGATCCTTTCAATAAATCATCATTATGGTACTTACACAGTAAAATTGACAGTGTTAATTAAGCAGTTACACTCCATTTATTCTTAAGGAGTGTACACTTTCATTCAGACCACTGTGTACAACAAAGATGTTGGCAAAGTGAAGGTCCTTGTATCGCTGAGGTTAAGAGCAAGGCTGCTTAGCTAGTAGGTTCAACAGGTTCTGTACTGAATATAATGATGTATTGTCATTTCATGCAGACGTGATGTATTTTTGTGCATGTATGTGTATGTTTCTTGAGCCTGACAACATTTTTTAATAAATGTTTTAAATGTGACGTCGTTGATCTTGTTTTCTATTCTGTTTTTAAAACACCAAATGGGTTTTAAAATTAGATAATTTTTCTCTATTATAAATGTAAATGAACTCTACATAAGTGAAATATTAACACTAATCAGAGTAAATTTTCCTGCAGAGTTAAATTGTGGTAACACAGAACAGAGTTAATTTCCCCTAGTGTTAAACTCTGGTAACACTATTCAGTGTTGAGCAGTGTTAATTTTTTACTCAAAATGGAGTTAATTTAACTCTGAAAATTTAACACTATGACAAGAGTCAATTTATCACCAATTCTGAGTGGGACCAAATACACTCGGGCCGAGTGTTAAATTCAACTCTTATAGAGTTAATTTAACACTGCAAAATTTACTGTGTACATAATTCATAACCTATTGGTTTGCAGTAATGCAAATTGCGAGGATTTCCTTTGAAACATTTCTCTTATGTCACTGGTTTCTCATCCGAGAAACCTCACCCTTTCAGTTTTTTATATCCCATAAGGCAATTTGTCAGATTTAACTCCATTTAACGGGATTTGTGTAATTTTCTTTTTTCTTTCTTTTAAGTTTGCATAATTAGATGAGTCAGTGCTCTTAATAACTGCCAAATCAAGGTTGAGACAAAGATTGCTTGAAACAATATGTTCTTTAGCAAAGAGCAGAAGTGTGTGACCATTAATGACATTTGAGACAAAACGGGTTTGAGCTTTCAGCTAACACTGTGTTGACAGTAGATGCGAATGATGCGATGCAACAAAAGAGAATCCATTATAATCAGTGATTTTGGATGAGGTGCGGCAAAACCCCAACAGTAAACTGATGTCCTGTTCTATTTCTGACATACTCCAAGTGCTCACGCTACTTCTGACATGCATGACAAGTAAATTTGTGACGGTTGCAATTTTATACTTTATGCGTATACTTGACATATCTGCTATTATAACACCTCACAAAAATGCACAGAGCACACGTATCATTTGTGACACCCCTTAGAAGTAAAGTGTACATTGAAGTAAGTTGTGTGGGAATCTGTTCAGGGTGTGACCCTTAAAAAGAATGTTCCCACAGTCATTCCTGCCTCCTCTTGCTTATGGGTCATTGTCAGTATAGAGTGACAAACGTGTCCCTTGACTAGTTTCAGATGTGAAAGAGACCACATAAAAGACATCATAACCTAGTATGTACCGAAGGAATAACAAATGGTTTGGCTATTTTTTACGCATTTTTAAACAATTATTTGCTACTATCATAAAATTCATCTTTTATGAGAAATGATCACTGGTGGTTTTTCATCACATCAAATGATAATGAAGTCATCATGATGTTAAATACTTGCCATCAGCTTTTATAGGCAAAAATTTGCAATGCATTCATAACTTCTGCATTTTGTATGACAAACTCAACATTTTTTGAGAATGACCCTTGGCCTACCATAATGTTGAAACAACAGCATTTAGGCAGAGGGTGATTTAACTGCATTTGAACTGATTTAACTATATATTGGAACTGTATTTTGCTTCAGTGTGCGATGCCCTTTTTAGTGACTTGCTTTGAATTTCATGTGTGGTTGACCTTAAAAAATTACATGGAAAGCAGACAACCCAGGTCACATGATCTTGACCGCATGTCTTTTAAAATTTGGCTGACAATGTCCTTGATGGTGCCTTTTTTTGTCACAAGATAGTGGCTTTTGTAAGTGTCTCTTTTGTCAGATGGATCTATAACCTGTTTGATTCAGTCTATAAAGTTTACCCTTTATATTTATTTTTTTTAAGCTCTCTCCTCCACAGTTAAAGTTCCCCCAAAAATGAACATTTGTTTAACTAAAGTTTACCTGAAATTTAGCATTACATCACTTGCTCACTAGGGGATCCTCTGTAGTGAATGGGTGCTGTCAGAATGAGTCCAAACAGCTGATAAAAACATCACAATAATCCACAAGTATTCCACACGACTCCAGTCCATCAAACAGCATCTTGTGAAGCGAAAAGTTGTGTGTTTGTAAGAAACAAATCCGTCAAGGCATTTTAACTTTAAAGCCAATATTCTATAATAATGCTTGTTCCTCCACTCTAAAAGTCCATCCTCTGTTGTACTCTCACATCAGAATCCACTGACATATTGTGCATATTTCTCTCTTGTTTAAGATTTTTTACTGGAGAAAGAAATATTGTGGATAGAGAACTTTAAGTTAGTCTTTGAGGTTTGTTTATTACAGACACACCGCTGTTTCTTCATAAGACTTTTGTGATGTTGTATTGTGATGTTTTTATCAGCTGTTTGGACTCTCATTCTGACGGCACCCAGAGGATCCATTGGTGTGAAAGTAATGTAATACTAAATTTCACAGAATCTGTTCCAATGAGGAAATTAACTTATACATCTTGGATGGCCTGAGAGTGAGTACATTTCTAGTACTATTCCTTTAAAGTTTCATTTAGTGAAGTTCAGACTTAAAACACTGTTATTTTGACTTCAATCAGCCTGTTCTTACTGAACACCATTTAATCGTGCCACACCTCTTGAGATCTTTTATTTGATACACACCTCTATAAATTTGCGTTGCTGTGCTACAGTAAATCTGGGGCAGACTAGATTCAAGCCCTCACTGTTCTGCTGACAGAAGCTCTTCAGATCCCCCTGTTGAGTCAAATGCCCCCTTCTTTCCCGTGGGGTCCCTTTGTGTTTAATTGATGTGCATCCAAGAGACCCAGTAGATATATTCATTTCTAAAGGAATTTGTAATTCTTTGATATTCACTGCACAGAAACTCAATAGTTTGACCTGCACTCCCCTGTGGATGTGTGCTGTGATGCATAAATCTCCTCCTCTCGCAGGACCCTGGGCAACTGTCCTGTGGTGTCAGGCTCCTACAGTGCAGTGCTATTGTCACTAATCTCACCTCACCACTGAGAGGGCTAATTAAACCGCATATTTGAGTGAATTAGCTGGTAAGGAAGAATGTGTTGTCATGGGTGTGGAAAGGTCGCCTCTTTCTGGGGGGGAACCAGGCATGTAATTTAAGTGAAAAACAAGAATAATGACCGCAGGTTTATTTATTTTATTTTTTTTACTTTTTAATGGCAAGACCAACAAATATAAAGTAATTTATATAATAGTTTATACAGATTCATTTATACTATTTGAAAAATTTCAGTGTTAATGAAGAATGATGACTGAGGGCAAATGATTACGTTTTAATGGCAAAGAACAACAAATATAAATGTTTTTATAAGTGTTATTCATTGTTTATATACTATTACAAAAATTATTACCACTTTGAATTGGCTTTTATATTTATACATTCTGTTTTCATTTTAATTTAGTTCATGTTTTTGTAATTTTGTCGTGCATTTCATTCATATTTTTTTTTCATAATTTAACTAGCCTACTTCTGCTGATTTCAATTTGTTTTGCAACATTTAATAATTTAAGTTTTCATCTAATATTTATATTGTATTCCTTTATTTTAATTACCGATAACTATTTTAATAGTCTGTTTTAGTTAACCGTAACAACACTGAAATTAGTGAATGTGAATGATTATGAAGAAAAAAATATTGTTTTAATGTTCTTTGTTAAATGTTATTGTATAAATAGTTTCTCGTTTTACTTATGAACAATATACAATATTACAATAAAGCCAAAACAGAACAGATTATTCAAATATTATTTGAAGAATATTTAGTTATATTATATTAAGGTACAGTTATATTTTTAGTACAAAATGTTTTTTTTCTATCTGATATTATAATATTACAGAAACATTTCCGGTTGAAGCCAGAATTAGTTCTACAGCAATTTTCCCAATAAATATTAAAAACCGAAAGCTGACAATAGTGCCAGACAACCAGTGAGTGAGTTAAGGACAACAGTAGCGATAACAATTCCCTTGAAAGATGCAAAGTGTATATTGACTATTTATATGTACCTTGCACATCATATTTCTTACTGTTAAAATATGTTTTGTAAGATTTTTATTTTCTCTGTAGCACCCTCTTGTGGACACTTAGGGGCTTCTTGGACCCTAATTTTAAAACCTTTGACTCAGGGAAGAGTAAGTCACATTATTCAGCATGATCTTAGCAAGACTTGAGAGGAAGTTTGGGAATGTATAAATGCGGAGTTTGAGAATGTGAGTAAAATCTGATGAGTTTTATTTGTCACGAATGACAAGTTCCTCTAAACAAGCTAATGACAGAGAACTAGTTAGTTCAATCAAGTCTCTGGATTGATTGTCAGACCAGGGGGCTGTTTCATAAAACTAGTTTACCAAATAAGCCAGGCTTATTTCAGTTAGTCTGACTTATTTTGAACCAAATCAACTGACAAAAGAAGTCAGACTAAGGGTGCTTTCACACTAGCACTTTTGGTGCGCACCCGGGTTCGATTGACGTCAGAGTTCGGTTCGTTTGGATGATGTGAACGCTGTCTTCCGAACTCGGGTGCGCACCCGCGAACCGTACCCGGGTCCACTTAAAAAGGGTGGTCTGGGGTATGGTTCATGTGAACTCTGGTACGGTTCGCTGCTGATGTGAACGCAATCGTACCAAATCGTGGAAGTGAACCGCTATTAATGACGTATTATTTGATAAAAATGTGTGTTTGTGTGTGTGTTTCACTCACTTTCCTGACGAGCGTGACTGACGCACTGAAAACCGAGAGCTGTATATCTAATTTCTGTTTGCCTTCAGCGTTCTTTAGAGCATTTGCAGTACATTCGTAAGACAGATGTAAGTGCCATTATGTACTGAAGCTTTGGAAACAAAACGAAAAGTTCAAAAACGTAAATATATAAAAGTGCAGAGAGCAATGTTATGCATTTGCCGCCTTCTCCTGCGCCGTCGTTACTAAGCAACGGGGTAAACAGCTGCTGGCTTGATGACGCAAACGAAACGCGGTTCGGACCCAAATAAAATCATATGAACGCAGTCCAGCGGGGCAGGGGGAGCGGGGAGCAATCGAACCCGGGTTCGGACCAGGCAAGCGAACCAAGTGTGAAAGCACCCAAACTGAAATAAACCTGGCTTATTTGGTAAACTTGTTTTATATGAAACAGCCCCCAGCTCTCGTTTCAGTTCCATGAACATTGGATGGTTGACCTTTGATCATGGGGAAAAAACAACAACATTATACCGTTCAAAAGTGTGGTGTCAACATTTTAGTTAATTTTTTTCAAGAAATTTGATTTTTTTTTTCAACAAGGACACATTAAATTGACAGTAAAGATAGTCTCTACTTCATTTATAATTTGTTTTAAAAGATGATTTATATTTCAAATAAATGCTGTATTTTAACCTTCTAATCATCAAAGAATCCTGAGGACTGCTGAAAATTCAGTTTTGCCATCACAGGAATAAATTAAATTTTAAAAATATTAAAATAGAAAACTGATCTTTTAAATTTGAATAATTATTACTACACATTATTACTGCTTTTACCTTATTTTTGATCAAATAAATGCAGCTTTGGTGAACATAAAAAAATTAATATTTATGGATCTTATGGAAAGCCCAAATGTTTTGTATTGCACATACTTTTGGCTTCTCAGAAAAATATACAGTGGCCCAAAAAAGTATCTGGACACTTAAGTCACACATACTATGTATGAATTGTCTTTGTGACTGAGTTTGACACATCTGAATTCCCATATGAGACAAGTGAAACTTTTAACATTCACATAATACTAAATGTGTATGCAATGAACTGTCATATTCTGTCAATCGCTCTCAGTGGCCTTCACGACCAAACGTCTGACTAGCAGATGTTTCCTCATAAAGGCTGCAGCAGAAATGGGCTCAGTGTGTTTTGCCTATAATTAGGGATGCACAATATTGGATTTTGCCGATATTTTTCAACTCATTTTGACTGATACCGATACCGATACCGATATATTTCCTTTTGTTTGGAAACAACACCAAGTCTCTCCTGTGCAGAAATTATAAGCAAAATATTTTTAATTTTGGTTGGTTTTTAACAAGAACTTATTTGTTAGAATTAAATAAACAACAATGTTTTTTGACAGTACATTGAAGCTTTAACTATAGCCTAAATAAACTATGAATCAATCGCTAAATCTGTCACGTTGCACACACACGAGGGACGAGGAGACGCTGGAGAATATGTTGACAGGACTTTATTTGCATGAACCACCGAGGAACCAAGGGAGACGAACACAGGAAGACGTTCTCAGGTAGACGTACAACAGCGGACCGAGAACTTGGGACTGGGAACACATTTTATACACACACACAGGAGGAGGGGATGACGAGACACACCTGGGAGCAATAAAACCAAGGGAAACACCTGGGACAAATGAAATAAACTAATCAGGACAGGAACAGGAAACTAACCAAATAAGGGCATGGGAAGGCACATGGGGAGCAGGACACACACAAAACATGGAACAGAGTCTGACAAAATCAGTATATATAAAATTAATTTTCAAGTGTCATGTTTGATTTTTTTTGTAAGCTATAGCTTCTGACCTTTAAATCAAAACATACTCATTATTTTATGACATCAATTACTGCTTCATTTATTCAGAAACACAGTCTAAATGTTATTTTGGTTGGCTATTTTACTTTTAATTTAATTAGAAGTAGGCCAACAGCGCCCCCTACAGATTAAAACTCCTTACCGAACGGGCTTTAGTACCCGGGGGAGGCTGTCGCTGCTGCCACGGTTTACTCTATCATACACCGAACACGTCATTCTGTACGTGCTTTCACAGATTAAATGCAGCGATCCAAAACAATCAATCTAATCATCATTCAGACAAAAATTTGCTTCAAGAATGAGCCATACTGCTGACATGATCTAATCACTAGCACACCCTGAGCACATGTGGGTTTAAGGTATTCCTCTTATCGGCAAGACATACAGTATCGGCATAATGTTTCATATCGGGCCGATGCAGATATTTACATTTAAAGCCATTATCGGCCGATTCCGATATCAGTCCGATAATATTGTGCATCCCTACCTATAATATATGTGCTTTGGAAGAAGTTGGATGTCTAGGTTTAACCTTTTAAACATCAGTAAGCTGTAATTATGAGATAATGGGATTGTTAAAGGTGACCAAAATGAAGTATGTGCTTCACATGCTAGTCACCAGTACAGCAACAGACAATGTTGTGGGAATATTACAAAACATTCTGTCTGGAGTTTTCTTCCCACAATAAAAGTCTGTTGTCTCTTCACAATCTTTAAAGCACCTCAAGTTCTTCCTTAAATCTCCTCCTCATGGTGTCCTAAAGCTGTTTTGAGTTTGGTGGTTTAGTCTTGCTCCAGTAATAATTGTTTCCCAGTGAGATGATGATCTCCAGGACAGGTTTAAGGTTTCTATTTTGAAGTCCAGTATTGATATTACATACCCAGCTCACCTCAGTTAGCCAAATATTTTTGTGGCCCTGAATTTTTTTTTTTTACCTCAGGCTCTTGCCAGATCTGCGTGGATGCCTTGTTTGTGAAGTTTGAGTTGTTGGATTTGTTGTTTAGCTGCCTGTCATGTAATCAAATGGATCTGCTTCTGTTTGAAATCAGGACTAAATCTGCTCAGACAAACCGTGTGTGACAGCAGTATCTGTGGATGGATCTGTCCTGCTGTGTTTTGGAATGTCCGCTGATGATCACATTACGAGGACATGTATTATACCTGATGGGTCATGACTAACAGCAGTAAAGCTGAATGTTGATATAAACTGACGGCTCACTTTGTTTGTCTACGTGCCCACAGGCAGACACACACACACTGTTGTACACATGTAGACAACACACAGCCAGATATCTCTGATCAGTGGAATTATTTTAAGAAAATGTGCTCAAGTTCATATATTCAGAGTTTATTTATTTAAATGAATGTCTCAACATTTGTCTGCCAGATCATTTGGTGCAGCATTCAGACAAGATCCCATTTAGTTTTAGTCATATATTTAGTCACTTTCAGTTTCAGAAGGATGCCCAAGCTTCTACTTCACAACAACTGTGCAGAGGACATGATTTTACCCATAACTCCATGTGGCAAAGAGTAGATTCGCATGAGGAGGTCCATAAGGTGCTGTTTGAGATTGGGTCTTCATGTGCAGTAACATTTACTGTTATTCAGCAAATTTTGCGCACAAACTCCAATCAGTTTAGGAATATTTTGAGACAAAAAAAAATTCCCACACAGATTTCGCTGCTGATTCAGGTCCTCCATTCTAATTGAGTTCTCGTGAAAAGGGAAGACGTGGTAGTGATGAATCACTGATTCTGTCTGTGAAAGTTTTCAGAATTCAAGCCCGGTTTAAACGAGTACAAGGATGAGTACAAATAATTGTCTGTGGCAATCAACTGCATGCTAAAAATGTTGTTGGTAGAGCTTAACTTGTTTTAAACTGATGATATTTGTTTAAGCTTTGCTTATAGGCAAGCACATTCAAAATATCAACATGCTAATTAAACAACATACTTTGAATAATCAAATAGAAATGTTTGTGGCAAAATGGCTTGTGATTTGTATTTTGGCTGCTAATTAATGCCTGTCTCCTCTATCGTTCTTTTTGTCAACCCTCATTCCTTTTCCATTTCCCTACCTCTTTTCTTCTATCTTTCTCTTTTCCACCCTCTCTCTATCAAGTCAAGTCAAGTCAAGTCACCTTTATTTATATAGCGCTTTATCCTTCTCTTCTCCCAGTTTAACCCCTCCCACACAGATGCTTCCGGCCGACCTGATTGGTGGGAGTGATGTGTGAACTAGGTACTCATTTCTTTACTGTCCCCAGCTGCACTAGGACACCTGCTTTCCAAATAAAAATCAATAGAATGTCACAGAGATATCTATTATCAACTCTACTTGCTCAGTAAAATGTAAATAATACTTTTGATTTAAAATCTGTGTAAAGGCAATTCAAAGAATCGTTTCTAAACACATTATGAATGTTAGAAATATATTGCTGAAAACACATTACAAAGACTGTGAAATTGTGGATTTAGACCATTAAACAGTTTTTCACCATTTTTTGTCCCTAACACTATAATAACTGGAGCGCATTAGCATCAGTGGTTTGCCCGCTCGATCGCGAGTTACTGTCTTTACCGTTATTTACTACAGCCTACAGTTTGCTAGTTAGCTATGCCTTCGTCACGTAAATGCATATTACCTGGTTGGTTCAGGTTGTAGCGGTATTTAACAGTTGAGAGAGGTGGCAGCTTTCCTGTCAGTGGGTGTGGTTTCAGTGCAGACAGCGGTCACGCGTTTTAGGCGTGTATTTTTTCAAGATTTTAATAACTTATTTTATTTACTTGGCTATTTTATCATTTGGCTGGGTGGTTAATAACACATTTATCTGTGGTGTGACAAACTCGGAACACATTTAATATTGCTTTACGCAGACTTTAAGACAACAGCAACTCTTTAAGGCAATATCTAAAATGATAGTAAATGTGAGATCACAATTGACCATTAATTTAAAGATTAAATTTTTTGCCATTTTAAGTATTTAGACCGAAAGCGAAGTGGGAGAGAGCGAGGGGGCGGGGGATTGGGAAAGGTTCGCGAGGCGAAACTCGAACTCAGGACGCCCGAAGCTCAATGGCGCTGTAAGTCGGCTTGCTGCCCACGAGGCTATTGGCGCTGACACAATTGATCATATTATTAAAAAAAAGGTTGTTCCAAGAAAATATCTTCATATATTAGACATAATGGCAATGTTATGATTTTAAAGGGATAGTTCACCCAAAAATGAAAATTCAGTCATTATTTACCACACTGCCACGCGGATACGCTGTTTACGCCATTTACGCTTTGATTTGAACGAAAACAACATATCCGCGTGGCACAGCTGACACAAAACAGCATACGCAATTTACGTTCAGTTGATACTCTTCAAAATGGCGTTAAGGTGACACGGAGGAGACGAATTGTTGAATAAAGTCGTTTTTTTTTTCTTTTGCTCACAAAAAGTATTCTCGTAGATTTGTAAAATTACGGTTGAACACCTGATGTCACATGGATTATTTTACCGATCTCCTTGCTACGTTTCTGGATGTTGATCATGTAAGGACCCTTGCTGTCTATGGGAGGTCAGAAAGCTCTCCGATTCCATCAAAAATATCTTAATTTATGTTCCGAAGATGAACGGAGGTCTTACGGGTTTGGAACAACATGAGGGTGAGTAATTAATGGCAGAATTTTCATTTTTGGGTGAACTATCCCTTTAAATTATGAGAATGAAATTAAAGTTCCATTTTGGTTTTAATGAATTGAAGGCAAACTGACAATCAAGCGTTAAAAAGTGTTTAAAATATGTCTGACCGGTTATATGGTGGTTGAATGAATGAATGAATGAGGAAATAAAAAAAAAAGTAATATAACACCGTGTCCTAACCATGTTGGATGCAAAACTATAATAACTGATCATAATACTAATCTATTATAATCTAATAATCTATTAACATTCTACTAAATATCTGATCTACATCCAAATCAACCAAGTCAATGTCAAAATATCTTGACGTTTTGTGACTGTGGCTAGTTTGGACACGTGTAGGAGTCTGGCACGGCATGTGTAGCACTTAGGGGGGTTTTGTGGACCCAGATGGCTTTTAGATACCAAGCAGATGTGATTGTCCTGGAGTTCAAGGCTGCTGCAGGATCATGGGCGATATTAGGGGGATGCAGCCGTTGGTGGTGCACTGACGCATCTAATCACTGTCATTAATAGGGAGGGTGCTGGCCCGAGGCCACAGGAAAAGTAAACAGGACTTGATGGTTACCAAAATCAACAGTGTCCGCTGATAAAGCGTTTTGACCTTCACCAGTCACTCGCTGTCTTTCTTTCGCTTCTCACCTATCCCATCTTCATCATCCTATCCCCCCCTCATTTCTCTGTCCTCCAACTTTCTTTTTTCATCTCCTTAAACTTTATTTTTTACCTCACCACATTTTTCAAAAATACTCTTTTGCTTGTGTCCATAAATGTAGATGTTTGATCACGCATCATTGTTATGTAAGTGGTCGTTTGAGTCCAAAACCACACTGTAAAGTGTGGGATGTGATTTTTATAAACCGTTATTCATTTGATTAATGGTCTCAGATCTGGATTTGCTTTAAGTTTACATTTCATTGCATAATTTATTAATCCGTTCATTCTGCCTTTGCCTCCATAAAATGAGTGTGAAGTACTGAAGTAGTTTTTATGTAACAAAAAAACGAAGGGATTATTTTTAGGTAATTATATTGGTTTATGACTATATGGATTATCATTTTATTTTGTGGAATGATTACAGGAAGTCTTCAGATGAGCACTTTCATTTCATTATTCATTCATGAATAACATTGCTCTGTTTTCTAACCCCAGATGACCTGGCTGGCCAATTAGTGGAGCATGAGAATGTGCTGACAGCCAGAGCAGCAGTGTTTCTACCAGAGCGTGAGAGGGAGTGGAGGAGAGGAACAGATCCAGAGGGAGAGGAGGAGGAAGAGGCAGAGGAGCAAAGGGGAGGAATGGGTGTTGGTAAAAACACCACCTCCAAATCCATGGACTCCGCCGCAGAGCCTGGCAAATATGAAGAGGAGAACAAACACAGTGCACACTCCTATCCCATCCCAGTGAGTGTGTGTTTGTCTGTGTGGAATGTTGCTAATCATAGGGTCAGAAACAATGCCTTCTAGCCTGTTATTACAGTGACTCTACAGGACACTGTGGTCACGTGTACTTTAAGCAGGACAGTGTGGTGTGTAAATTGCAACTTTAAATATGTGCCATTTAAAAGCTGGATTTTCAGAATTTTCTGTTTCAAGTCTCCGTAAGCTACAAGGAATGACAAACAACTTATTTATAGTCATGGTATGCATAAGGTTTCTTTTGAAGATACACACTCAGGTCATAAATATAATGGTGACACTTCACAGTAGGGTTGTAAATACACTACTTTTCATATGTTTAGGGTTTATTGCAGCAAGGATACATTAAAGTGATCAAAAGTGAGAGGAAAGACATTTATGATGGTATAAATAAATGCTGTTCTGTTTCAAATAAATGCTGTTCTTTTGATCAAAGAATTCTAAAGAAAGTGTCACAGTTTCCACAAAAATAGTAAGCAGCACATCTGTTTTCAACAGTGATAATAATATGAAATGTTTCTTGAGCAGCATATTAGAATGATTTCTGAAGGATCATGTGACACTATAGACTGGAGTAATGGCTTCTGAAAAATCAGATTTACCATCACAGGAAAAAAATTACATTTGAAAAATAATTCTAATAGAAAACATTTATTGTAGTTGTATGCAATATTACTGTTTTTACTGTATTTTGGTCAAATAAATGCAGGCTTGGTGAGCCTTGGAACTATCCATTTTATCATAATACATTTTTAATACGGCAACATTTCAAGTTGTATTATAAAATTAC
The DNA here is from genome assembly GCF_001515605.1 of Sinocyclocheilus anshuiensis. NCBI lineage: Eukaryota > Metazoa > Chordata > Actinopteri > Cypriniformes > Cyprinidae > Sinocyclocheilus > Sinocyclocheilus anshuiensis. The sequence continues at coordinate 417,921 of NW_015540860.1, read as the reverse complement.
ATTAATCTATTATGAACTAACAGCAAAGAATAATCTCTTTATAAATTAACATTGTAAACGTTATAAACATTACCATTAATAAATGCTTAAATAATTCTACCCAATTTTAACAAATAATATATTGTAAAACATTACTAGTTTAATTTACAGTTTGTTTGTGTTTGTAACATGTGAGTACCTCATGTTTGCATTATCTCACCACTGCAGGAAATGTTTTTCTAAAGATGAAACAAACCGATCAACCTATAAGCAGCTGCTGATTTTTGATAGTGTTTTTGTTGCTAGGCATGCATATTTAAACAAAGCATGTCAAGAGATTAGAGACATGCTGTTAGAAATTATTTTTTTAAAGTGTCTTTTTTTCGCAGAAGTGACCCTTTATCAGTCAGTTCATTATGGTCTGCTCTCTGTAACTTTGTCTGTGTCAAGACTCAAGTCTTCCTTAGTTATGCCTAACACTCCCTTAAATGCAATTACTTATTGTAACATTTATGTGTATTATATCATTCTTTTAAATTGATGATGAATTATTAGTGACGCGTGTTCTTTTCTAGTCCCCTTGCTGAGTAATTTCTGTATATAATAATTGTTTGAGGTTGTTTGAAAGACCGTTTTGCAGCCATCTAAATCTTCCGTCTAGTATGATGTATTTAGAAACCACCAAAAACTCCACTACTTTAAAGCTAATCCTCATGTAATCCTTGTTTTGGTGAACTCTTCCCTACACGAGTGTGGTCACTTACTGTATCCTCATAACCCTGTCTCTGAGAGCCCTGGTGAACTTTAGTGGACTGATGTGGACTGATATGTGTTGCCAGTGAGGGGATGTAATATCATGATGTAAGGTAAAACTATGCGCTTGTCACTGAAACCCTGGCATTTGAATTTGGCAAATAGAACCAAAGCAAAGCTCCTGGAAGCTGTGCCAAACTCACTTACATAATGTTTGATTTCTTGCCAAGATGCCCGCATTCAATTTTATCCTTTGTCATGACAGTAGACGGGTTTGCAAGTAGTGTCACCAGTTTTTTTATTTTGTTACTTGTAAATATGTGATGTTTGCACATTTCTGTGTATTTGACAGGTGGTTAATGGTGTCGTGCAGACCCCTGGAGATCAGGACGCAGAGGACACGCAACTCATGGCCATTTATGCAAAAGACAGCCAGACTGAGGACAAAGTGAGTTTTTTGTAACTCTTTTAGTACTGTTAGAAATTACATACTTCACCTTTAAATCAAGGGGCTGCTCGTACCAGTCATGCTTATCCGTGTTAAGCCCTGTTCTGTAATGGCTCAGTCATTATGACTCGACACTTTTCCCCCACAGAGGGAATGGGATTTGGGAGGTCACAACAACCAGTGGAATTTCCTCAGTGTTCGCCTCTAATACAGCGATGCTGATGCAACATTTTCATTTTTTTGATTCATTTTTTTAGTCTGTCTCTCTGGTTCTGTGTTCTCACTAATATTTGTCAGAAATGAGAATTATTTAACTGGTAGTTGAATTGTTGTAACAAATAACTGTTGCATCTCAGAATAAAACTTTGAAAAACATAGACAAGACTTTTATGGCTATAGTGTATCTTTGCACTGTTTTAATTAGTCGAATTGTTAAAACAAGTATGTATTTTCCATTACAACATATTTAAGATGTAACAGAATAACTCTCATAGTAATGTCTTCTATCAATTTGGAGCTTATTTAGCAGTTTGAGTTAATTTCAGGATAATTGCATATAGAGGAACTGATTTCCTGCAGATGCCGTTTGAATTGCCAGCAGTTTTGCTGTGTGTGTGCGCGTGTTTGTGTGCTGATGCTGTTTATAGAGTATAGCTCTCACTCAACTTCTCTGTAATAGAGATTGGTTACCATAGGCCTGCTGATGCCGTTTGAATTGCCAGCAGTTTTGCTGTGTGTGTGCGCGTGTTTGTGTGCTGATGCTGTTTATAGAGTATAGCTCTCACTCAACTTCTCTGTAATAGAGATTGGTTACCATAGGAACAGCCCAGAGCCTGAATCCCATGTGTCTTGTGTTTCCTCTCCCGTTCAGTGCTCCATATCAGAGACTGTGGACAGTACAGACAGCATAGACGCCAGGAGAATGGACATGATATACACCATAGAGGACACACCACCTTGGTACCTGTGTGTGTTCCTAGGTTTACAGGTACAAACACATGCACAGCCACATGTTGACATACTGGCTTGAGCATTCAAGTGTAGTGTGATGTGCCCCAGATGTTTAAGATATTCATATACCAACAATGACTCAACTAAGGGTTTATAGCAGTGACTAGATCTAGAATTTACAGAAGCAACGCTCGAGTTTGAAGCAGTAACCCTCATCTTTACAGCAGTGACCTCTGAGTTAGAACAAGTGGCCACTGAGTTTGAAGCAGTGGCCTCCAACTTTACAGCAATGAATTCAAATCGCTGACTCTAAACTTTCAGCAGTGAAACTAAACTTTACAGCAGTGACCCTCAACTTTACAGTAGTGACACTTATCTTTACAGCATTGAACATCGAGTATGAAGCAGTGGCCCTTAACTTTACAGCAGTGAAACCTTGACTTGGAAGCAGTAACACTCAACTTTACAGCAATGACATTCAACTTTACAGAAGTGACACTCGTCTTTACGGCATTGACCATCAAGCTTGAAGCAGTGGCCCTTAACTTTACAGCAGTGAAACCTTGACTTGGAAGCAGTAACACTCAACTTTACAGCAGTGACCCTTGACTTTAAATCAATGAATCCTAGACTTAGAAATCTAGACTTTACAGCAGTGAAACTAAACTTTGAAGTAGTGACCCTCGACTTTAAAACACTGGCCCTCAACTTTCACTACTGTGAACTCTGGCTTGGAAACAGTAACACTCAACTTTACATCAATGACCCTCAACTTTACAGCAGTGACACTCATCTTTACAGCATTGACCATCAAGTTTGAAACAGTGACCATTAACTTTACAGCAGTGAAACCTTGACTTTGGAAGCAGGGTGCTTAACTTTAGAGCAGTAACATTCAGTCTTACAGCAGTGACCCTCAACTTCACAGCAGTTAATTTTGGATTTTAAAGCAATGAGCCTCAACTTTATTGAAGTGACCTTGGACTTTATAGCAGAGACCCTAGATTTTAAAGTCTAGTTTCACTGCTGAAAGTTGAGGGTGACTGTTTCAAAGCACTGACACTCAACTTGAAGCAATGGCCCTATAATTTACAGCAGTGACCCTTGACATTGAAGCAGACTAGCGATTTGATGTTCTCCTTTACAGAGATAACAGAGATAAAAATACTGGTATTTTTTCTTTCCACACCATTCTTCCTCAGCACTATCTTACCTGCTTCAGTGGAACTATTGCTGTGCCCTTCCTGCTTGCTGAAGCCATGTGTGTGGGATTTGACCAATGGGCAACCAGTCAGCTGATTGGCACCATTTTCTTTTGTGTGGGCATCACCACCCTGCTGCAGACCACCCTTGGCTGCCGGCAAGTGTGTGTGTGTGTGTGTGTGTTTGTGTGTGTGTGTGTGTGTGTGTGTGTGTGTGTGTGTGTGTATGTTAAAGCAAGATTTAGAATGTGTTCCAGACACATTGTGCCATGGTGACAATGCAAGATACAGGTTCGCATTCAGCCTGCATGGTGAATCCCAAGCAATGCTCCACTGTCAGTGGAGTTTAATTAACTTACAAGTAAGCTCAACAGTTTACTTATACCTTATATAACTTTTTTTCAGAACCCTTTATTCTGATCAAAATATATAAAAGAATTCAGTCTATGGCAGAAATCCATGTTGTAGTGTTATGTGTGTGGGTGGTTTTATTGATTACTTTCAGGATGTTAGATTCAGGCTTAGTTTGCAAGTGCACTTAAGTTCAGCAAGTACTGCTTCTACTTCACACTCCTTTTGTTCACTTCCAGAAAATATGGTAGAGAAGATGATAACATCTAGAACATTCTGACCACAGTAAAGACAGCTGTGGAGAATCTCGGCTTGTCATCTTAATAGAAATTATGTAGTGATTGTGGGATATTTTTCAGCCAAGCTGTGTATAAAAAATTGAATGCCTGTTCACAATGTAAGAACATTATTAGCACATTGTGATGTACAGATTATGTTGTACATTGCATCACTCTGCCTCACAATGGTGAACTTTCCATATTTGTTTTTGCACAAAAATGGCTTAAAAGAACATCTTTTTTGTTTTTTACCACATTGTTATTTATTTATTTATTTTATTGTCAGGTGTTTTTTTTTTTTCAGTTGTTCCTGCACCTTACAGTACATTCTGTTATTTTGCTCTCTTAAAGGTCCCATATTTTACACCTTTCTGGAGTTTTATTTTAGGTTTTGATGTCCTTAAGAATATATATTTGCGGTGCCAAAAACCAAAAACCATCTCGATATATTTTTACAGCTCCTTTCTCAGCAGCTCTGCTGAGAACAGGTCGATGGCCTGTCTAATTATTATTCATGAGCCTCTCTTCTGATTGGCCTGTTGTTTTCTGAGAGACGCATGGCCAGGCCAACCACAGGTAACTAGGGTCACAGCGCTAGCTGGAGGCAGCAAAACAAAGGGGA
>NW_015540860.1:409218-413125 GCF_001515605.1 Sinocyclocheilus anshuiensis | reverse complement strand
TGTGTGCATTTTACTGTGGACTGACTGTTTTGAAACTTATATGGTAGTTACCTAGAACCTAGACCTCAGTTATCATGAAAAAAGCCAGGAAATTTCAGTTTTGACAATATGGGACCTTTAATGTTTATTTTTTTCCTTTTCCCTGTCTTTCTCCTTCCTCTTGCTGAAAGTGATAGTAACCTACTAACCTAGATTTAGTGTCGATTAAAATATTTCTCTCAGTTCAGTGAATAGGAAGGGCATTCCCAAGTTTTCTTCCACTGGCTGCAAGACACAGGCACTTGTATTCATGGTGCTTTTATCTACATTCTCTACTCCAATTACATTTTTTGAAGGCCACTTTCCTGATGTGGAGGACCATTAGCCTTGAGATTTCTTTGAAAACATTTCTCTGTTTTAATGACACTCAACCCTCTTAGACACACAAGGCTGACCGCATTTTATTATGAAAGAGAAAAAAAGAATTGGAAAGTGGAAGAGAACATGACAGCTTTCTTGTGGTGTAAGAGCTGCTTTTGTTGGAACAAAATTTGTCAGTTGTTCGTGTAACAAGGTCTGGAGAAGTGGGTCAGTTCAGTTTTAGCTGTGGTCATCGGTGGATCTTTGTGCTTGTGATTCATGTTTTTAATCACTCAGTAATGAAGGCCTTCAGCTCTTTATAGTGCTCCAATTCAGACAGTGCACTGTGTCTGGGACACTCTGTAAGATTTAAATCAGAGGTGGAGACCTGAAACTGAAAAACCTTAAACTACAAATCAGTCATTTTAGTTTTAAATTCACTGTCATATCTAGTATCTCATGCTACTTATAAATAAATTGTAACAAATATCTATGATATTAGCCAGTAAGTATTTTGGTATTTATTATGTATATGTATGTTGTATGTTCATTTCTGGAACTGTTTAAAAATAATATTTTTTTTTTTCAACAATGATGCATTAAATTGTGAAAAATATGAAATTTCTATTCATCATAGAATTCTAAAACACTGTATCATGGTTCCACAAAAATATTTAGAAGCACAAATGTTATCAACTTCAATGAAGAAATGTTTCTTAAGCAGTAAATCAGCATGTTAGAATGATTTCTGAAGGATCATGTGACACTGAAGACTGGAGCATTTTCAGCATCATTTTTTTTTACATAATTTGCAAACCATTACCCTCAGTTGCCTCACCTCTGCTTTGAATAAGGATCAAGTGCATTCGATAAAACAAACGCGTACATGCTGGTCTCTTATAAAATAACTATTGCGTCAATGTTTTATCTACAGTCCTTGGGTCTGTTTATGTGCATACAAACATATGAAACATCAATCACAGCAACTCAGGAAACTGTTATTTCCTCCGTAAGTTTCCACTGTTAATGTTTCCACTGTCACTGTTTGCTGCTGCACTGCGAATTAATGCAATTAATGTCGTAACATAGTTTTATATGACGCAAAACCCCCAATAGGGAAGCAAGTGGCAGTGATGTCTTATGTGGAGTAGATTGCAGGAGGCTGAGTATCTGTGGAGGTCTGATCCTTTAGGCTGTTCATGTAATAAAGACATTTAGCCGTTGCCTGTTCTGTGTTTGGCACTCAATGTTCTTTTGTGGCCACTTGTATAAGAGGGCCGTCTGATGTCTGTGATCCCTCCGTTTTGACGTCACTTGCTCGTGGCACATGCTGTCTCCAGGGAAATCTGAGTGAGTGCCCGAAAAAAGAGGAAACGAGAAGAAGATAAGAGTGGAGTTAGACCTTTGTGCTGAGTCACTGTATGTGAGCTTTCCTTAATGCGTGCTTGTGTGCATATTTGATGATCACCAAAAACTATATTACTATATCAGTTATACTAATGGAAAACGAAATGAATGACCTGATACACGTTACATCTACCTGAACAATTTTTCCACTGAACAGAGGATAAAGATCTGATGTTTTGACCTTTATCTGAACACACATAAGGCAAACCTTTTAAATATAATCTGTGCTCTTCTGTTGTATTTTTGTAAAACATGGTTCTTTTGATGTTACTGTGTTCATTGTCATTGCTGGGTCATGATAACCCACCTCCCCTCTTTGTTGCTCTGCAAATTAGCATCAAGTGTTCTTAAGCAAAGATAATCAATTTCAAAATCAATGGTCTTTTTATAATTATTATTTGTAATTATTATTCATGTAGCACCAGTCGTTACTAAAGAGCCCACATCGGTGATCATACGAGTAGTGTGTGTGGAGACATCTAGTGGTTAGAGCAGAAGTGCCCAAACTTTTTAATATGAAGGGTTAAAATTAGTTGATTGAGGGGTTAAGGCCAAATATAAATGTTGCATTATATCCAACTATATTACTGTATAATAAAATATATTAAATGACAGAAAAATAATAATAAACAAAAATTGTAATGACATTTATTTTTACTAATTCACTTTTTTACATTTACATCAATACAAAAATAAAACTAAAAAATTTTAAAACAAAAATATAAATTAGAAATAAACATACAGGTCAATGTAATTTTATTGGTTGGTTGATTGATTGATTATTTATTTATTGGTTTAGAGCTCCTCTTGGTGACTATTACCTGTCTTTTCTCCTCAGCCACACATAAATGTTTCCAAGGAGCAAGAGTGTTGTGGGTGTGTCAGTACAAACTGTTCTTGTGAAGGATTGTGTTTTTGTGTGTGTTTTGCCTCCAGGCTTCCATTGTTCCAGGCTAGTGCTTTTGCTTTTCTCGCCCCTGCAAGAGCCATCCTTTCACTGGATAAGTGGAAATGTAACACAACAGGTACATGTCGCACACACACGCTCATGTCCCCTCTCAGTCACGCTTAAAAGCACTAACCTGATTGTCCTGTTTCTCTGCAGCTTTTCCTTTATTAAATGCCACAGAGCTGCCACACACAGAAGACATCTGGTACCCCAGGATACGAGAGGTGTGTTAAAACAAAGAATGAAAGAGATGAGATCAGACGAATTTAATGAGGAACATTAATGTAAAATTGTTTAAGGAAGTGATGGTGTGAAACTAATGAAATAAAATGAGGTGACAAGTTAAGGCAGATTGGTTATAACAGGTTTGGCCCATGGAACTGTGTGACCCTAAATGAGATCACAGAAAGGGCTCTGCATTGGCATAAAAAACATTTATAGAACCACTAACACTGCAAACGTTAATAAAAAGGGGTAGTTAACAAATCATCTTTACATTAAAATTTAATATTGCAATGTATCAAATACATAAATACTTTTTTGTATAATTTTTATAGTTAATAATGTCACGTCACTTTAAAAATCTAAAAATGTGACCGCGGTAATATGAGCTAATTTAAATGTTGATTAAAATAGTTTTACATGAGTTTTAGCATGTCTTTTAATGTCATACAAATAACAATGTGTATTTAGTGCACTAAAATCAATGGAAAAACAACTGGGGGCAGATTTATGTTCAGAGTGAATATACTGTAAAGACAAGTGAAAACCAGATACAGCAGAAAGAAAGAAAAATGTGTAATTATATTATAATATTGAATATGTAACTTTGTTTAAAAATTGAACAACTATTATGTACAAATTGAAGCAAAAATAACTATAGATTGCACACGCTCACTGTGTGTGACATGAACATTCAGTTACCTGGACTTTCAGTGGAGGACCCACTATAATATCTTAATTTGTGTTTTGAAGATTAGCCAAAGCCTAATGTGCCTAAAGTGGGTTTGGAACAACAGTAGAGTGAATAAATTATATATTTTCATTTTTGGATGAACTATCCCTTTATCTGTCTTTTAAGAGACTTTTGCCTAAACTGAAGACAAAGCAACTTGAGCCAAATTTGATTAAATGGAGCATTACGCTGTCTGGAGGCCTTTGTCAATGACACTTTTCAGCCTTTGATCACTTTTAACCTTTAACTGCTTTTTT
>NW_015540860.1:400247-409142 GCF_001515605.1 Sinocyclocheilus anshuiensis | reverse complement strand
TTTAAACTTTTTTTTTTTTTTTTTTTTTTTTTTTGGCAGATCCCTCCTTATTCGTCTTTTTGTTTAGTCTGTATATGTGATCAGATTTAAGCACAACTTCTTTCTCCCTCTCTCTTTGTCTCTGTAGATCCAGGGTGCTATAATAGTCTCGTCTCTAATAGAGGTGATCATAGGGGCCTTGGGTTTGCCAGGTATCCTGTTGAAGTACATCGGCCCGCTCACCATTACCCCTACTGTCACTCTCATTGGGCTCTCGGGCTTCCAGGCGGCTGGAGAGAGGGCAGGCAAACACTGGGGCATCGCCATGCTGTGAGTACAGTTCTCACACACACACACACACACACACACACACACACGTTTGTGTATATAACCGATCTGTAGCTCTGTGGAGCCAAAATGTAAACTCTCTCCCCTCTTTTAAACAGAACCATATTCCTGGTTCTGCTGTTCTCTCAGTATGCACGTAACATCCAGTTGCCGCTCCCCATCTACAAATCCAAGAAAGGTTGGACGTCTTACCGCCTGCAGCTGTTCAAGATGTTCCCAGTGAGTTTCCAAATTAATCCAAGACAAACTCGTCTGTTCATTTCATTCAGGAATTTAGGGAAAATACCTAAAATGTATATAATAAGCGAGTACATCATGAATCCATTTTCCAAATCGTGTTTTTGGCTTATCATGAATCACTACGGTATACCTATGATAAGTATTTATATTCTGACTATTTTAGACTGCGGAGTAGCCCAGTACCTGCGTTCCAATACCAGTGTTCTTCCGCAAGATGCGTGCAGTTCTGTTTATTGACCTCCAAAGTGGCAAAAGTTACGGACTGCATCTTTAAGTATAGTAAATGTAGTATAAATATAGTATATAGGCATATATGCTGTTCCATTCAAACATATATTTACTTTTTTACTTGCTAACTTATGTTGTTGTTGCCAAACTTAAAAAAATAAATAAATAAAACACACTAGTTGCATAGGAGACGAAATAAGACTATTTATTGATTATTTTATTTTATTATTTTTGTGTTTCTCAGTGCCATTCCATTAAAAATATTTAATTATTTACTTTTTTGCTTACTTGCTTATTTTGTTGCCATTGTTGTGATAAAAAACATTAATAAAAAACAGAACCTCATAGCAGCTAAAATCAGAATATGATCATTTCTGGTTTTGTTTTTTGTTTTTTACATTCAAGTGATAATCTGTGATTAATTTCAAATTGCAAATGTTGCTTTTTAAATCTATCAGCAGGTAAAGTTGTTGGACATGTGTTGTTCCGTATCTCAATAATCAGTGTGTTGCGTTTTTCATTTCCAAAATGATCCACATTCTCATAAAGGAGTTATCATGATCATTAGCAGTCTGGTGTCTCTAGCTCCCAGCAGCGTGAGCTTGCATTTTCAGAGTCTTGGCACAGCTCGTAATCTGCCGTTAGCTCTGATGGCAGCCGTAATTATCATGCTGTTTCAGAGATGAGGTCTTTTTGGCCTGTGTTTTTAAATGGAAGCACAGCAGACAATGACATGGCAATGAAAGTGAGTGTGGGAGGCAGATAGAGGCAAGCCAAAATACACAGATTGATCCTTGATGATGAATCGTGAGGGAGTTTCAGCTTGCAGTGTTGTCTGCTTGTTTGAAGGCTAGTGAGGGAGGTTGGATAACATGTCTGGCTTTGTGTTCAGCAGTCTGGCTTACTCATCAGAATTTAGCATGAGAAGAGTTTCTTTTAAGTAACTGGGTTTATCTCTCTTTCTGTCTCTCTGTAGATCATCATGGCGATCCTTGTGTCATGGTTTCTGTGTTTTATCTTCACGGTGACTGACGTGTTTCCTCCTGAGAAGGACAAATATGGGTTCTACGCCCGAACAGACGCCCGACAGGGCATCCTGGCAGCCGCCCCCTGGTTTAAGATACCCTACCCCTGTGAGTGTTGGTTTTGAGTGTTACGTGTGTGTGTGTGTGTGTGTGTGTGTGTGTGTGTGTGTGTGTGTGTGTGTGTTTTGGTTTTTCCAAAGCTTGGTGAACTGCACATGTTTCTGTACCTCTTTAGGCCAACCTTTGTGAAAAACAAATACACTTTAGCATACTTTTACAGTACTTATTATGAATATAATATACCTTTAAGTGTGAACTGAATGTAATGTTTTAGGAGACGTATTTATTAATTGCAATTAAATGAAAAGTATTATAGTTTACATTTATATTAGATGTAATAAGCTTAACTTTAGACTGTTTTTGACGCACTGAAGTAGGGAGTATTTTTTTGATCCACCAAAGTATTCAATAAACCTTTATGGGGTAGGAATTTCTGTATGCTAAACCTGATAAGATTACCAATAATGCTTTGTTTTAGTCCAGTGGGGGTTGCCCACAGTGACAGCAGCAGGGGTGATTGGAATGATGAGTGCTGTGGTTGCCAGTATTATAGAGTCCATTGGAGACTATTACGCCTGTGCCCGTCTCTCCTGTGCCCCGCCTCCACCTGTACATGCTATTAACAGGTACAATACAAGGACACAATTGCACATATCAAAACTGATAAGACATCTATCACGTTTGGTATCCTGAGGCACTAATTGGAATCTCTTTTTCTCAGAGGGATCTTCACGGAGGGTCTTTCCTGTGTTCTCGATGGCATCTTTGGGACAGGAAATGGCTCCACATCTTCTAGCCCAAATATTGGAGTGCTGGGCATCACCAAAGTAGGATCTTTTCCTATTTGGCCTCTGTGATATTTGTGTAGTCGCTTACAATGAAGAAATGCCATATTGACTCATAAACTGGTTTTACAGTGCTTGGCTTCAAAGAGCTGGCTGTTAAAAGCACTCACAGAGAGCAGTGCATGTGGCACATACATTAGCAGCATGTGTTAGACTGGCCTTCAGTGACTGCAGTGGATCATTAGCACCCTAAAGACCTTCAATACTGAAGAGAGCAGCTCTTAAGTTTCCTGTGATCATCATTAAAATAAGCTCTGGCTGGCTATGTACTCCCAGAGGAACTATTTATTTATTACACATGCAACTGCTACTCATGAGGCTGCTACTTTGATTTTAATACTTTAAGTTTTACAGTTTACACGGGGGGGACCTAAATATCACAATTACATCAAAAGTTTGGGCTCAGTAAGATTTTTGCTTCTTTGTAAGACATTAATGCTTTTATTCTGCAAGGATGCATTCAATTTAATCAAAAGTGACAAAGACATTTATAATGTTAGAAAGTTCAAGAGAACAGCATTTCCTTGAAATAGAAATATTTTCTATTTATCAAAGAATCCTGAAAAAGTATCACTGTTTCCTCAAAAATATTAGGCAGCACAACTGTTGATACTAAGAAAGGTTTCTCGAGCTACAAATTAGAATGATTTCTGAAGGATCATGTGACACTAAAGACTGGAGTAATGATGCTGAAAATTCAGCTTTACCATCACAGGAATACATTACATTTTAAAATATATTACAATAAAAAAAGTTGTTTTAAATGATAATAATGTCACAATATTATTTTTTTTTTTTACTGTATTTTTGATCCAAAAATGCAGCCCTGCTGAGCATAAGATACTTCAAAAACTCACCAAACACTTTCAAATCAGTGTATATTTCAGTTTATCTCAGTTGTTACTGTATATTGCGGTGTAATTTAGTAGATCAGTCACAGTAAACTGCACAGAAAATCTTTGAGACCTGATTTTATTGAGAATCTTTAACCATGGCATAATCCATTGACATCCATTGCTTTTGATTCCTAATGATAATGCATAAAAAAGTACATGAAGAGAATCACAGCATTTAATAAACGGCACTGATGCAGTAGCGTTCTCTGATTGGTCGGTTTCTTCTCTCTGTGTAGGTGGGCAGCAGGCGGGTAATTCAGTATGGGGCAGCACTGATGCTACTTCTAGGAATGGTGGGTAAATTCAGCGCTCTCTTCGCATCATTGCCGGACCCAGTTCTGGGGGCGCTGTTCTGCACTCTCTTCGGCATGATCACTGCTGTTGGCCTTTCCAACCTGCAATTTGTGGATCTCAACTCGTCCCGCAATCTGTTTGTCCTTGGCTTCTCCATCTTCTTTGGCCTGGTCCTACCCAGCTACCTCAAAGGAAACCCTCTAGTCACTGGTAGATACACAAACACGTGTTTATAAACTCACCACATGGGGAATGATGATTGCTTCTTGAGGGACCAGTGTGGAACCATATTCTGTTCTTCTTTTGTAGGTATAGTGCAGATAGATCAGGTGCTGAACGTTCTGCTTACGACTGCCATGTTTGTAGGAGGTTCAGTGGCGTTTGTGCTGGATAATACTATTCCTGGTAGGTGCAAATCTCATAATGCACTCATGCAACTCTCTTCAATCCAATTAAACCTTTGGTGAAAGTTCATGCGTCACATTTCTAATTTTTTAATTAACAAAATGGTGGTAAATGTAGTAATAACCTAGGAATGACACAGGCATTTTTTTTTCAGGCAGTTTTCAATCACCATTTTATGTTGACATTATAACATTAAGAATCTATAGCACTATATAAATTATAGGGCTGCACAATTTGGCAAAAAAATGATTATATATTAATATGACTATACTACTAATACTACTAATTAAATTTGAAGTAAAACGTTGTTGGCGGAAAACCGCAGGAAGCTCTTAAAACTTCTGTTGACTACCGCTGGTTTATTAGTGCTTCTCATTTCAAGTGTGGGAAGATGGATGGCATGTGCTGCGTTTTCAAATGTGTGTTACAAGCGACCTAAGCAGATGCAGAGATCGCATTTCTTGTGAACTAAGCCTCTCCGAGAAACTGAAAACCCCAGCTCATAAGCTGCTCATGTGTAAATCAACACAGTGCTGCGCTATGCTGCATATAATTTAATTAAATCAAAGCCTTTGCGATTTGATAATCACACTAAGCCATATCGCAGTTTCAGTTTTATTTTCAATTAATTGTGCAACTCTAATTGAAAATATTTATAAAACATTATAAACTTTCGTTGATCATGTTTTACTTCATTGTTAGTGCATTCCCTGCTTTCCTCTCATTAACTCTTTCTATTCTATTCCAGGCACCCCGGAGGAAAGGGGCATCTGTAAGATGAATCGTGGAAACGGCGTATCTAAACGGGACAGAATGGAGTCTTACGACCTTCCATTTGGTATGGACTTCCTGCGGCGCCATCGCATTTTCCAGTACCTCCCAATCAGCCCCACTTTCGCTGGCTACCAATGGAGCGTCCTCACCCACGGCTGCCATAACAGAAGAGAGGACGACATGCCAACAAAGCCAGAACTGGGAGAAAGTGGGGTATAGTTTAGCACCAGTATGCTTTCCATTCCACCCAGACAGTGAAATCCACAGTCCGGTCCCTTAACAAAAAGCCAGCTATAAACTCTTTTCATCCTACAATCCTTTAAAAACTCTGTATCCTTTTTGATCGAGTTTGTCATCAACACTAAAGTTGGTTCCTAGCTGTTAATACAGCCTCTTAAAACTTTGACAGCGCAGCATCTGAAGGTGTCTCCATGACAACAGCGAGTGGATGCAATGCAGGTTGTACTCGTTCATCTCTCTCTGTGTGGGAGAACGTGAAAACAGAGACTGACAGATGGAAAAATCACTTTCCGAATTTCCAACATCAGTGTTCCTTTTTTTGGCCTGCATTGCTCCGTCTGCATCCGTGTGTAGATAATTGGATGTGTTTGAATTTAAATGACGTACTAATGATGTGTGCCACTATCACACATATTCACAATAAACACAAACACGCTCAATCTCACTTTATGCATGGCGCAGTTCCGGATCCCGTCAAAGCGAGAGGATCGTTAAAGGTTTACTTAGTGATGCAAGGTTATTGTGCTTTACGTTTGAATTGCACTGCTTGAGTTAACGCACACAATGTAGTTTGCTTGTTCCTAATTTAACTTCCGGTGTCCGAGTCTTGCTTCCAAATCCGTAAGTACTTAAATTGAAATGAAAAACTGAAGTCCCAATGCCTTCAATTTAAGGAAAATAATTCAGTCATACAAATTAATGTTTTAGTCATCTCGTTTATGTCGTTAGTTAGCTGCTATTCTGATTAATAGCTCATATCGAAAGAAGCGTTTCTTATTAAATGACACCTTGAAATTGTAGCGGAAAACCATATTTAAATTTGTTTGATGATCTGAAACATTAAAGTGTGACAAACATGCAAAAAAATAAGAAAACGCTTTTTCACACCACAATCAGTGCATGGTTTGCAAAAGAAGGAAGACTGGAAGGGAAAAACTTGAGAATGGTTGCACTCAGGCAGCCCCATCGAAAGACCATGGGGATGGCGTTTTTCTTTTGGTCCGAATCTATTGAGGCGCCACATTTTTGGTATGTCTTCTGTGATATAGGTGGCACTTCCTCACTGCTGTTCAAGTGAATGTGGTGTATGATGTAGATTCCCACAAGCACTGCAGATGTGGTTTGTTTTTGGACAAAGAGAGGAGGGGCGGCATTTAGTGGGCATTTATTGACAGGCTCTCCAACTGTACAAATCCTATTATACTGCATTATCACAATCAATTACTAATCATTAGTATTTAATTGGAACTATTAGTTCTCATTTTTGGTTTACAGACATTCTATAATCTTTACAGTAACAACATGTACAACACAAAGCATTTTTAAATGTACACTATCCGTTTGTGGTGCAGCATTGAAACCAATTTCTGACCATGTCATGGAATGGAGACTTCATTTGCCTTCCTGATTTAATAGTGTGCAGTTGTGCTTTCACCTCTGTGATAATCTCACTTAGAGCTCCATCTGATGGTTGTATCTTTATTTGAAGCTCATACTGTATCCACGTCAGATTCCGAGTTTCTTTTGTTGACTTGTAATTTATTTATTTATATGTACTACATCTACTATCTTTGTGCAAATCCTTTGCTGCCTGTAAGCAGGAAATGGGAGGTGCAGTTCTGCACTCTAAGGTTTGATTTGATATACTGTCAGCATGGTGCAAAGAGAAATTGCAGTTTTATGTTACCACAGTCTTGATATTTACTGGTGCTCCCTCTGCGAGTCATTCCAACTAACATGTCTGAGGTGTTTCTCTCTCTCTCTTTCTCTCTTTCTAGCTGACCTGTAATACAGCCTGATGTTGGTTTCTTTGACTTGTTTTGTATTTGTTTTTAACAGAAAACCCTAATTATGCAAGGACCATTTCATTTGGTAACACAATGTTACAACTGTTACTTTGTTTTCAGCCTTATGTACACATTTTTCAAAACGTTCTGTGCATTATAGCAGGAAAGAACACATCGCTGATGTGTTTGAGAATGTTGAGGTGACAGTATTTGGGACCTAAAAGCCAGATCTGAGTGCTGTATGTATACAAGGCAATACTAATTTACTTGAACACTTAGAACAGAGTGCTGCGGTAATTGAGTAGAATAAGATCTACAGTTCAAAACTTATGTTGCAAAGAATCCATTACTATAGCACTTTTTGTTCCTAAAATAATTGTGTTATAAAACATTCAGCACTCTGAAGTGTGGTATAATGATTGTCTGTGAATCCAAAGTAAATGCATCTGAGAAAGTGTGAAGTTTGCCTCTAAATCCCATCCCATTCACACCGATAGTGCTTGCAGTGGAGTCCGTCCTCATCTCCTAAACGTTTATCCTTAAATAGTTTATTGAAATGTTATTTGAAACAGAATATGACATCTTATGAAGACCTTTCACATCCTGTGGTGTTTATTTGTCTTGTCAGTCATTTCAGTTGTTTATATGGCAGTGACATGAATAAATATTTGTCAAAATATATAGCAAATGGTGATTTCAAAAGGATTTTTAACGTGTCTTTGGTCATTAACACTTAAACATTTATTGATGCTAAATATGGTTTTTAATATGAGAACATTTTGGAAACACACTGTTGTGCTAAATCTCAGTATCCGCTGAGATTTAAAGGTTGTGATGGGAACATGGTGGCATGAAAGAAAAACAACCCTTCAGTTATTTTGAAGAGGGTATATCTGAAGAATATACTTGGTGTCTCTGAATTGTAATATGTTTTTAATGTTTTATTGTTTTTTTGTACGTCATTTTGTGTTTTTACTGACAAAAAAAGATGTTGGAAAAAATGCTTATCTTAAATCATCATGCTGCAAAGCGCACCAATTTGTTACATTTTTATTTGAGTGAAACAAATTCAATTTTTTTTATCTGTAGTTTGATTGAATATATTTGTTAACTTGGATGTTTTCATATTGTATTTTTCTAACATTACTTCCTGTTCATGTTAAAATTAGTACAAATTTAGAAAGTGCAATGCATTGAGACTATTATAAATATATGAATATATATATTGAGTGCAGAATGTGCTATATTCTTGGACCAGCCATTGCAGCTCCTGTTAGTAGAAACGGCAGAAATTGTTTTATTCCATGTTCCTAAAGACATTTAATAAGATGTTTCTGAGCAAATCATAATGTCTTTTGTCTCTTTCTGCATCAAGGTTCCTTGCAACAAAATAGTATTATTACTTATTATTTTATTTTATTATTACTTATGAAGTATTATTATTATTATTAAACATTTTATAAATAATAATTATAATGATGATCGTTCAGACAAATCAATTTACATCAAGTTGTCCATTCCTGCATTCTTGACTGTTTTCAGAATCAGACAGTTAGGTGTATGAGGAAAAAAAACTTTCACGTTTCAAATGAATGGCAGGCATGAAAGGCTTTTTTTTCAGAATTATGGTCTAGTTGCTATGTTAAATGACATTAAAATGTTGGACTCTTTTCTGTCTGCTCTGGCAAACTCATTAGATATATCAGGTTACACATGCCAGTTCTTCACCTCGGATTTCTCCCATCGTTTGTGTGTGTGTGTGTGTGTGTGTGTG